>NC_134688.1:415895356-415997856 GCF_050947455.1 Rhinoderma darwinii
TCGTAGGATAACCACTTGTACTCTGACCTGACGAAGAGGCCGGTACGGCTTCGAAACACAATCTTTTTTTGTTGTTGTTATATGTACAAATAAAATCTATTTTATCTGGACACGGCTGCGCCCTTGGATTTCCCCGGTTTTTTCCATTCATTGGATAATGTATACACTGTCATGGTAGGCAAAAAAAAATTATTGTGGAAGAAGAATGGCATACTGGAATTATTTCAGTCATTGAACCGTCCAAATGGCGAAAAACTACAGGAAAACGCACACATAGAGAACCAATTGGTTAATCTCTATTTTTTTTTAGATAATTTAAATGCTATCATATGTGGGTCCATATATTCATATGCTTACATATCTAGAAATACATACTGTAGTGATATAATTTCTGTCTTTTCTATTACTCTTTTTATGCCATAGTTTGTATTACACTGGACGCCACTACTATGTACATTTGAGACAGTACCAGTTTAATATTTTCTGTTGTGTATTAATTTATGAACTTTTATTGCCATTTATGAGTAGATATGTTTTGTACTTTATTTACAATATTCACAGATATTAATATACAGAAGATTAAAATATTTTGTCGCAAGAAATTATAAGCATTGGGCCGGTTATCTGTTGTTTTTATCTGAATATAATTGACCATGACCCTGAGGAGCAACAAGTCACAAGAAGCCCAGTCATACCAGGATATTCCACCACAACGTCTAGCCGCAGATTAACCAAACCTGATAAACTATTCATATTGTTTCTAAGGAAAAAGTAGATCAGGTATGGTTTTGACGTATTGTTCATGCAGAGCTCACTACAAAGAAGAATTAGGCAATAACTTATATACTAAATCCTGATATATATCTCACATTACCTGAGGTACTGGAGGCTACACAGCAGTCACCATGAGTTGTCTCCCAAACACAAGCGGTACTGTCATCTTAGTCTGGGAAATTACTTTTCTGAAATCCTGAACGTTCTTCATCCTGCCATATCCACATGACATATCACAATAGATGTCATTCTGCCACTATGCTAGATATTAGGATGCAAGAATAAAAGACAGGAGAGAACATGAACAAGATGTATGTTGGGAAGTATAACGCAGGCAGCAGGATCAGTCCAGCACTTATGACATATACATTTACATACACAACTTTCCATCTTCAAAATGAAATATAGTGAAGTACATTTAGTGCTGTTACAAATGGTTATTATATGGACTTATACACAAGAGGTCTGTAAATTCAGCCGCTTATGTGTATTGACTGCTCCTCTCATTGTAAGGTCACACATTCTAGCTTGTTGCTTTCAGAAAGTTTACAATATCTATAAAGGATTATCCACTTAGAATTGATGCTGCCCCTCTACTTAAAGAGAACCTTTCACCTGCCCATACATGTGCAGCTGAGTGCAGCATGTAATGGGGAGGGCTGCACAAACCTGGGGCACTTTAAAAAAAAAAAAAATCTACCTCCCTCCGTTATTTAGATATCGGTGCCGTTATATTTGGCACCCGATATTTAAATAACCCCCTGAACAGTCAACGGGGCGTGTACTGGCAAGGGGGCGTGTTACTATGGTTGTGACACTGTCCAATCAGATATGGACAATGTTACAGCATGAGCGAGGAACAAGATTAGTCTTCTGCCGAACTGGCAAGGGGGCGTGTCACTGCTACAGACAGTGTAAGCTGGGGAGCGCTTACTGTCCGTAGTAGAGCATGCCCCCCTTGCCAGTTCAGCAGACAATACAAGACTGATCTCTCGCAAGAGCTGAAATGATGAGAGCGCCTCTCCCCAGCTCTTACTGTCCGTAGCAGTGACACGCCCCCTTGTCAGTTTGGCAGACAATACAAGACTAATCTCTCGCAAGAGCTGAAGAGATGAGAGCGCGCTGTCCTCTCCGCAGCTCTTTACACTGTCCATAACAGTGACACGTCAGTTCGGCAGAAGACTAATCTTGAAAGCTGAAGAGTGAGAGCGTGTGCGCGTGCACGCACACAACTCTCATTTCTTGCTCTTGCTGTAACACTGTCCATATCTGATTGGACAGTGTCACAGCCATAGTAACACACCCCCTTGACAGTACACGCCCCGTTGACTGTTCAGGGGGTTATTTAAATATCAGGCGACAAATATAACGGCACTAATATCTAAATAATGGAGCGAGGTAGAAATTTTTTTAAAGTGCCCCAGGGTTTGTTCAGCCCTCCCCATTACATGCTGCACTCAGCTGCACATGTATGGGGAGGTGAAAGGTTCTCTTTAAGGCTCTTTTGCACGTATCTGTGTATTTTTTTGCATGACCCCATATACAGATTACTGATAACCGTGATAGAATTGTAACTACTCATAGATACACAGATCCTGGCCTCTCACCATGCCATCTTTCCCCTTCTGCCACAGGGAACCCCTGTGCTGTCATCAATGTGGAGGTCCCAGCGACTGGACTGCTACTGACCACTTTTTTATACCCCTCAAAGTGATGCATGTCCATGTATATTATATATGGGCCTCTACTACCTTGGAGACCTAGGGGGCCTCTACCATCCAGTTCCCTCCAACTCATTCCAGACCCTTATTATGAAGATTTTATTACATTGGGTCCTAGCTCTGTTCTCTTTTTATGGAGCTCTAGTACTCCATCTGCCTGCACTGCTAACTAGAAAAATTCAGCCGTGCTTTTGAAATTCTATAGAAAGATAGAGATAAGCAGCTGCCAGACACCTCTTTCTCTGCTTATCTCTTGAACGAACAAATGATCAGCCATGTTTAAATCTAACATGCCATTCCTTATTTCCCCCACCACACACTAGCAGTCTTCCTACACATTAAATTGTTATTAGATCCTGTTGATGGCCATCATAAGGTAGCCACGCGTTTTATGATACTGCTACTCGGGAGGGGCCACCACCACATTTTCGTCTAGGGGCCTCCACTTACCTTGATCCGACCATTTATATTGTTGTAAGAACAGTTTCTCAGCTGATGATTATATGGGGCTAAATATTTATATGTAAATATATTGACAAGTCTTATTACTAGTGATGTCATTCACAGTGTTGCAGCATACACCAGGTTAAATGTCCACTCTGCGTTTCCCAGCTGCAAACACAGCAGCCTTTGCTAATTGAATTCTTTACCGTGCTTCCTGTGTTATTGCTCCATAGGGCATAACGTTCTGGCGAAGGGCAGGGGAAGGGCAGCTGTTCCTTTGTTATTCACATACTGTGGCTCTTGCATGCAGTATAAGCTCTATTATAATTTTGGCTGTTTTGTTTTTAATTGCCTTTTATTCTTGTTTGGGGAGAAGGCCTTTGAACAATAGTAAAGAGAAACAGAATAAAAGTACTGTAAAGTGGAATTGTTTTGATCAAAGCGTTTTTGCTGTTCATGCCTCGGTTTGTAAGCACTCTGTTACCTTACACTAATATATATGTAGCCTATTCATATCATACAGTCATTTTACAGGAAATACTAGGCCCAAACTGGAGGAAAATAACTATGCATGATACTCCATGAGTTTCTGAATGCTAAGGAGACCATCATGGAGCTTGAGGTTTGTTTTAGGACCACATCTTCTGCAATATCAGACAGGTGGCCAAATGGACGGCAATAACATGATACATTGTTACGACCAACGACTTGTGGACCTACTGTGCAACTCCACTGGTGAGAGTAGAATCTGGTCCAGCAGACCAGGATACTATGGTGTAGTGCACCGAGGGTACAGGCAATGGCAGATAAAGCCTTGGCAGATGGATGTGCATCAGAAGAAACCGTTCGTAATCGGCAGGAAGCCTCAGGCACATCACAAGCAGTGGGATGCCGAATGGCAACAGGTAGCAGGATGCAGGCTGGCAGCGGGTAGCTGGATGCACGCTGGTAGCGGGTAGCTGGATGCACGCTGGCAGCGGATAGCTGGATACAGGCTGATAACAGATAGCAGCTGCGGACTGGAATCAGAATGCAACAGGAATCTTTGCAGTACATAGTTACATAGTTACATCGTTTGTACGGTTGAAAAGAGACACATGTCCATCAAGTTCAACCAAGTGATGGGAAAGGGGAAGTAAAAAATTTCTACACATAGGAGCTAATATTTTTTTGTTCTAGGAAATTATCTATGCCTTTTTTAAAGCCATCTACTGTCCCTGCTGTGACGGCTCCTGCGGTAGGCTATTCCATAAATTCACCGTTCTCACAGTAAAGAAGGTTTGTCGCCTCTGCAGGTTGAACCTTTCTTTTTCCAGCCGGAGGGAGTGCCCCCTTGTTTTTTGAGGGGGTTTTACATGGAACAGGATTTCACCATATTTTTTGTATGTGCCATTAATATATTTATATAAGTTAATCATGTCCCCCCTTAGTCGTCTTTTTTCAAGGCTAAATAGGTTTAGTTGTTTTAATCTTTCCTCATAACTTAGATTCTCCATGCCCCTTATTAGCTTCGTTGCTCTTCTTTGTATTTTTTCCAACTCCAGGGCATCTTTTCTATGAACTGGAGCCCAGAACTGGACTGCATATTCTAGATGAGGCCTCACTAATGCTATATAACGTGCTAATATTACATCCCTGTCCCGCGAGTCCATGCCTCTTTTAATACACGACAATATCTTGCTGGCCTTTGAAGCAGCTGATTGACACTGCATGCTGTTATTTAGTCTATGATTTACAAGTACACCCAGATCCTTCTCAACAAGTGACTCCCCCAGTGTAGCTCCGCCTAGGACATATGATGCATGCAGGTTGTTGGCACCCAGATGCATAACTTTACATTTATCTACATTAAACTTCATCTGCCAAGTGGACGCCCAAACACTCAGTTTGCTTAAATCCGCTTGCAATTCACGAACATCTTCCATAGTCTGAACTATATTGCATAGCTTGGTGTCATCTGCAAAAATAGAAATAGTGTTATTAATCCCATCCTCTATATCATTAATAAATAAATTGAATAATAGTGGTCCCAGCACTGAACCCTGGGGTACACCACTTATAACCGGGGACCATTCAGAGTAGGAATCATTTACCACAATTCTCTGGATACGGTTCTTGAGCCAATTCTCAATCCAATTACAAACTATACTTTCTAAACCTATAGTCCTTAATTTACCCATTAGACATCTATGAGGGACAGTGCCAAATGCCTTTGCAAAGTCCAAAAACACTATATCCACAGCTGCCCCTCTGTCTAGGCTTCTGCTCCCCTCTTCATAAAAACAAATCAGGTTGGTTTGACAGCTTCTGTCCTTAGTAAAACCGTGCTGGCTGTCACTTATAATACTATTTATTGTCACATAATTCTGTATATAGTCCCTTAATAGCCCCTCAAACATTTTCCCCACTACAAAGTTGTTCAGACAGGGTGTGTCCAGTAAAGCAGACTAATATACCTGGTGATTGACAGGGATAGGCTGGGGAAGGATTTGGGTGCATGCGCCGGCCCTATAAGATGCAGAAAGTGAGCACGCCCACCGTATGGACACACCCAGCAACACTGACTAAGGCCTCATGCACACGACCGTATTTTTTCCCACCCGTAAATACTGGCGTAAATACGGGTCCGGTGTCACACGTATTCCACCCGTTTTGCACCAGTATTTACGAACCCGTGCCCGTAAAAATGGGTCCGGTGTCACCCGTATTTACGGGCACGTTTTTGGCGGCAAAATAGCACTGCACTAATCGGCAGCCCCTTCTCTCTATCAGTGCAGGATAGAGAGAAGGGACAGCCTTTTCTGTAATAAAAGTTAAAGAAATTCATACTTACCCGGCCGTTGTCTTGGTGACGCGTCCCTCTCTTCACATCCAGCCCGACATCCCTGGATGACGCGGCAGTCCATGTGACCGCTGCAGCCTGTGATTGACCTGTGATTGGCTGCAGCGGTCACATGGGCTGAAACGTCATCCAGGACGTCGGGCCGGATGTCGAGAGGGACGCGTCACCAAGGCAACGGGCGGGAGACCGGACTGGAGGAAGCAGGAAGTTGTCGGTAAGTATGAAAGTCTTTTATTTTTATTTTTTACAGGTTTATACTGATCGGTAATCACTGTCCAGGGTGCTGAAAGAGTTACTGCCGATCAGTTAACTCTTTCAGCTCCCTGGACAGTGACTATTTACTGACGTCGCTTAACAACGCTGCCGTAATGACGGGTGCACACATGTAGCCACCCGTCATTACGAGAGCTCCATAGACTTCTATGGACTGTCCGTGCCGTTATTACGGCCTGAAATAGGACATGTTCTATCTTTTTCAACGGCACGGGCACCTTCCCGTGAGAAAACGGGAAGGCACCCGTCGCCAATAGAAGTCTATGAGCCCGTTATTACGGGTCGTAATTACGACCCGTAATAACGGGAGTTTTTACGGTCGTGTGCATGAGGCCTAACTATAAGCACCATACACTGCAAAAATAATATGCTGTACAGCGCCACACAGTCCAAATACCATTATTCAGTGCTCAAATAATATTAACATACAGCGGCCAAAAATTAGTTTGCATAAAATAATACAATAACAGTGCTCTTGAATCTCAAAATATAACGACATAAAATTAATAAGATTTGTGGTTGTCACAATCCTCAGGGGTCAGACCATCTGTGGCACCATCCTCAGCCGGGGGAACAGCAGATGCGCCCTATGGGATTGCACAGCTCATACACCCCTAAGGTTGCCCCTGGCTGTATGGGAGGTACTGTGTGTGGGTGTTTGAGCACTGGGTAGGTGCTTTGTGGGTGCTGGATGAGTACTGTGTGGGAGTTGTATGGAGGCATGTGTGGGAAGGGGCGCTGCGTTATACATTTACGCAGTATACAGGCATAAAAAAAATAAAGGCCTGGAAGGCCTTTGGAAGACCACAGATGAAACATTGTCCTCCCAAATCTTGTTAAAATGACAAGTTCAACTCCGCTGCATCTCTATATGAAAGGAGGGTAAAGATAACTAAGAGCAGCCACACTTTTCTAAATAACCATATACACTATATAAACTATTACATTGTACATACATTATACATAGGGTTTATGCCATATGTCAAACTGTGCTGCTAACTCTATGAATAGGGCCAGGCATGTATATTTGTAAATGTACATTATATTAGTTAAATATTAACCATTAAGATTTGATATTGTTACAGACCTCCTATTTATACTTCTAAAAGTGACCTATTTTCCACTAAGCCCTATAAAAGTGTCAGATTATTCCACATTTATTTTTCCAGAGACTAAAATACATATTAATCTGTTAAAACTGTTACAACAATGAACGCGGTATATCGCAAGGTATTCTATAAAACATTTTGGAAAGTTTGTTGAAGTGGCTTCTATCTGCGGCTTCTTGATGATGGCATTCAAGTAAGGGCTCATTCAGACTAGCGTAAAACTCGTCCGTGTGCTGTGCGTGAAAATCACTGTAAAGGATCTGCCAGGCACAGCTTCGGGGTTAACTCCCTTAATTAATCAGTCAGCACCTGAATCTACATCCCTGAGACTGACTCCAGCTTCCACCACTCAGGATGGCAGGCTTAGGAGTGGGAGAGTCTATCGCAGCCTGGCCAGACTCAGCTAGCTCCCGCCCTCTGTCTATTTATACCTGCATTTCCTGTTCCTCCTTGCTTGTTATTCTTTTTCGTGTGGTTTCCTGGCCCAGCTACAGCTCCTACTATTTTGTTCCTGCTCCATACAGACCCTGGCTTACTGACTACTCTTCTGCTCTTCGTTTGGTACCTCGCACACTCCTGGCTTGACTCGGCTCGTTCACCACTCTGGTTGCTCACGGTGTTGCCGTGGGCAACTGCCCCTTTCCCTTGCTTGTATTCCCTTGTATGTTTGTCGTGTTTGTCGTGCACTTACTGAGTGCAGGGACCGCCGCCCAGTTGTACCCCGTCGCCTAGGGCGGGTCGTTGCAAGTAGGCAGGGACAGAGTGGCGGGTAGATTAGGGCTCACTTGTCCGTTTCCCTACCCCCCGGTCATTACAATCACGCACAGCACACTGACACATTGATTTCAATGGGGCCATTCACACATGCAGGAGTTTTCACGTAGCGAGTGTCCCTTGCGTAAAACTCACTGAATGTCCTATATTGGTGCATTTTTCACGCACCTATCGCCCATTGAAGTAAATAAGTGTGTGAAAACCACGCACCGCACACAGATGCACATCCGTGTGCGGTGCGTAATTTACGCATCAATTCAATTGAAAATAATAATAAAAAAAAGATGTGCTTTGCGAGTGCGTGAATAACGCATGCCACTCGCAAAGCCATAACGGACCAGATTCACACACGATTTTCATGCCCGTGAATCTGATACGCGCGTGTGAATGTATAATTTATATAAATTGTGTCATTTGGATAATTTGTCTTTTACTTTTAACCTCTAATTGACACAGACAAGTTTTACACTCGTCTGAATGATCCCTTACTTAAATGTCATCATCAAGAAGCCGCAGATTGGAAAGTTTGTTGGTCCCTCTTCTAGATATACAGCAGAAAGTCATTGTATATGAAGTGGCATATGATTGACTGGCTCTTCAATTTACACACTGTTACTATTATAACATTAGGGTTGGGTAGTCAGGTTAAGGTTATGAGGGAAGTATGGGCAACCAGATTATGTCATAGGTGGCAAACCTTGATGTTGGCGCCATCGTTACACCTGCTATTTATTTTTGGGCATTAGCTCATGGTTTTGCTCCTTTGGTGGTGTGGTGTACCTGGAGTATTATCTTGGTTCCTTCATAGAACTTACTGTTCCCGACTTCTACTGTGATTGTAGTCTACCTATGGTAACTTGGATTAAAGCTTTGAAACTGGTTTCTGTGTTCATTTAGCCATGTATGGTATTCTGGCTTGGATCATTTTGCTTCGGTAACTAGCCCATATCCAAAAGTCACCATTACCTATTTCATTTTCTTATCTTGGATCTTGTATTATGTTCAATAACATATTGAGAATATAATAAATGTAATGAGAACTAAACTATGTAGTAGACAGTATTAATGAAAGTTCTGTGTTGTCGAATATATTGCTGCCATCAATAAAGTCAACACTAGTGACCCTAGGGCATTTTTTTCTCCGGTATAAATAAACATTCATGTTTGATGTTCTCAACAGGTTTGATTAGCTTGAAAAGGTCTCACAACAATTTCATATGTTTCAGTGATAAATCGGTGGCTGATAATGAATTTATGATGTGGCTGATGTTCTTTTTGTAAAATTCAATCACGGGCAAACATATTCAGCTAACTTTAGGGTGTGTGTGCAGCAAGTTGGAGCTGACATTTTGTGATGGGGTGAAGTGATGTGGGAAAGTCAAATGGAAACGTCAAGATGTCCAATCTCCTGACTGTTGACCAGACAAATGAGATTGGTGACCTTGTAGTTACAGATTAACACCTGGCTAATATTAGAAAACTTGCAGAGGGAATTAGTTACACACTTTCAGTAGGTAAATAATGGATTTGATGTTTCAGCTATAAAGGAAACCTATACAAATATACTAGTCATCCATATATTTAAGCTGACAGATTAACATGCAAATTCATAATTTCACTCTAAGTAAGGTTTTAAGGCTTCGATCAACAATTATTAAGAAGTCTAGTGTTTTTTGGGATGCATCTTCATTACTTTTTATGTAGATTTTACTTGCTTTTTTTAGTTAATTTCTTTTTACTATTACCATTTCTTAGAAACAATCAGCAAGCTGCTGTTAACATATTTCTTATTTTTATTGTCTAAATTTAGTACATAATGTCCTGCTGTTAATGAACTGTTTGTCTATTGTTAATCAGAAATTCATGCATTTTCTAATAATAAAAAAAATAACTGAAGCCATTCCAAGATGCACTAGCAGCAGCTTGTTGGTGGTATCCATGTAGCAACGCATCTTTGACTCCCATTGTCAATACATCTTTTACTATACAGTGTAAAGTGAACTGAAACGTGGGAAAAAAAGGCAAAAAGCATATACCACAAAGGCATAAGATTTTATATCTTCTTACTGTCAAACATGTATACATATTATTAGCCTACACATACACATTACTATATACTCATGTTATAAATATGAACTACTCTTCACATACAAAATATTACTTAGTGAAGTTTTCACTTGGTTTACTTAATCATTTTCCTCATTTTTGTATTCTTGTCAAATGCTAACATTGTGATATTCTAGTAAAACCAGTATCTACAAATTGCTCTATAGCAGGATGGCGTCAGAAATAATTTTATCCTCTCATATTAATTAAATTATATGCCTGGATCTTGAATAATTTCATGTCTTATACTGATATTCCCACTCACACAATCATCTCTGGCCTGTATTTGCCACTCTGTTAATATTTTTCCCAGTAAACATTCTGAGGCTCTTAGGTTACCTAGTGTAATAAAAACCCTCAACTGAATATGTATCATAGATTTATGTTTTAACCTCTACTAGGAAAAAAAAAATGCAATTTGTTAACCTATGCCAAGTGTATCCTGGCTCTAGTGTTAAGGGGCCATGAAGTCAAGATCACTCTGTCCTCCATTGCTTCTATAAAGAACTTTCTAAAGTGTACACCTGGTCTTCCTTAAGACCCGACCCTCTGTCCTACAGTGGCGAGCCAGCCATTATTGCCTGAACCAAGTTGAAACATGTTAAAGAGACTGTGTCTGTCATATCCTGAGAAGTGTTGTGTTACTGCCTGCTTGTGGCGGTGTGTGTAAGAGTAACACCTGTCTAAATAATGAGACTTTGTTTTGCCATCAATCCTGGTCTTTGTTCCATCTTTCATTGGCTACCCTGCACGTTGGCCTTACACCACCTTGACCTCCATTACACCACCACCAAAAATTGTATATACCAATTTTTATAAATATGTCTCTTTGTGATGCATTCTGTATTGTATACTTTGTGATCTCTGCTATCAATTTACCAATTGTATTTAAAAGGACTCCAGAGCTTTACTGAAACAACCAGCACTGAAAATAGCTAAAATCTCCTGATACACGGTGTGGCAGATCAATGCATGACAGATCAATAACTGAGCCGGCCAAGTCGTGCTAATGACACAGCGTGTCTGCTAATCGATCTTCTTGCTCTGACTAATTGGCTATTAGAAGCAGCAGTTCCCTTCACTTTTTTCTGTTTTGTATTTCTTTAGTGATTTGAGTGGCAAGTAGCTGCCAGAATCCCCCCCCCCCCCTTCTTCATTCATTACGTCTTGAAATACAGCCATATTTAACATAACCACTTTTAAACAGATCTGTTCTTAGGTATTTTTTTTTTAATTTTAAGGGGAAATGTTCTTTGGGGTCATTTTTAATTTTTAACTTTCTGTATTGCTTGACACATAAATCTCGGCTTTGTAAGTAGGATTAACCAGTAGGGCTCATGCACATGGCCGTATTACAGCTCTGTGCATGAGCTATATTTATTAGTGCCAAGGACGGGACTGGACTTTTTCCTTTGTGAAAAACTCTTCTGATCTCCCAGGTCAGGATCTTATCCTATTAATGTGACTGAATGACATTCAATTCTGATGTTCTGTTTCTGCATTCTAGAAAACCAAATATAATTTACATTCTAACTTCCTGATTGAAGAACATGCGGCAGGAAGTAGAGTATACAATGTATCTGTTTATTTCATCCTGTTTACAATAAGTCATATCTTCAGTACTGTTCTCCGGTAAAATTTATCATGCTTACGTCGTGTGATTTATGTTTATTTTTATACATTTGTTCATTGCCAGTCAGGGGTCTTCACATGATGTTATATTTAAAGTAGTTCTCTTTGTGCCATCTTGTTTTTGTCATTTAGGGTCATTAAAATTTAAAGGATTTGGGCAACCTCCTCCCATATTTTATGCCTCATTCAAACTTGCAAAATGCACAAAGTTTTTCTCCTGGGAACCCTCCAATCAGCTGTTAATTTTAGATTGTATAGATTACAGGTGGATCCTGGTTTTTAGAGACACGCGGGACCCGCTAATACTGAACCCGTCAGGTCCGCGGGACTGACAGATTCAGGTCATAGCGAAAGATAAAGCTGCTCTGTATAGAGAATACAGAGCAGCTGTATCTAAAAAAGTTAAACAAATTTTTAATAAAGACTAATTAAAAAGTTACACCAAACACACGAAGTGACTTGTTTATAATTTAAAAAAAAAATGCCCCTCATGGGTGTACATAGCCTTTAACTGAGCATATGAAAATGAGTGGTCTATCATAGATAACCCCTTTAATGCTATAAAAGCTATAGGGGGTTCAGAGGTCTTTGTTACAGCCCTGTTACAGATTTTGTCTATAGTTAATATGACTATAAGAAAGTGTGGTTTGAGAACTGCTATGCCTCCTTACCCATTCTCTGCCATCAGCTCAGTGCCAAACGGACAAACCACAGCAACCAAACTGTCTCAAGTGATGGAATCAGATTTGCCTCTGTACAGTCATAAGCAGGAAAATTGATTTGGCATCAAACTACCCTTTTTACAGTTAGCTTTCTTTAAATTGACTGTCCAGTTATGAGCTTAAAGAGGCTCTGTCACCAGATTTTGCAGCCCCTATCTGCTATTGCAGCAGATAGGCGCTGCAATGTAGATTACAGTAACGTTTTTATTTTTAAAAAACGAGCATTTTTGGCCAAGTTATGACCATTTTCGTATTTATGCAAATGAGGTTTGCAAAAGTACAACTGGGCGTGTTGAAAAGTAAAAGTACAACTGGGCGTGTATTATGTGCGTACATCGGGGCGTGTTTACTACTTTTACTAGCTGGGCGTTCTGATGAGAAGTGTCATCCACTTCTCTTCACAACGCCCAGCTTCTGGCAGTGCAGATCTGTGACGTCACTCACAGGTCCTGCATCGTGTCGGCACCAGAGGCTACAGTTGATTCTGCAGCAGCATCAGCATTTGCAGGTAAGTAGCTACATCGACTTACCTGCAAACGCCGATGCTGCTGCAGAATCATCTGTAGCCTCTGGTGCCGATGTGTCCCCGCTCGTCTGACACGATGCAGGACCTGTGAGTGACGTCACAGCGTGATCTCTGGAGAACACGGCTGTGTCTGCACTGCCAGAAGCTGGGCGTTGTGAAGAGAAGTGGATGACACTTCTATACACAACGCCCAGCTAGTAAAAGTAGTAAACACGCCCCGATGTACGCACATAATACACGCCCAGTTGTACTTTTACTTTTCAACACGCCCAGTTGTACTTTTGCAAGCCTCATTTGCATAAATACGAAAATGGTCATAACTTGGCCAAAAATGCTCGTTTTTTAAAAATAAAAACGTTACTGTAATCTACATTGCAGCGCCGATCTGCTGCAATAGCAGATAGGGCTTGCAAAATCTGGTGACAGAGCCTCTTTAAGCATTAAATAATAAAGTCAGTATCTATAGGTTATTCTTACCCGCTATTTAGTTTCCTCAGTGCTTGCTGCTTGGCTGTTTTTTAGGTCAGCTCCATTAGAGCAGAGCTGTGATCTGTGACTACAGTTTAACTACAGTGCCTACAGGAAGTCTCAGGTAGTCTGAGACCCACCTCCTCTCTCATTATTAGTTCAGGCTGCTGCTCTCTCCCTCCCCACTGCAGCTCTGCCTCTGATTGGCTGCTGTGTATAAACACATTTGTATATATTTGCATATTTGTATGGCCTAATAGGCTCACGTCCATAGCAGACTTGGGGGTCTTTGCTAAGCCCCCTACTGCCATGGTACCCTATCGACAAACCGTGATAGCGTTGGGGGGCACCGATGGGCTTACAGAGGGATCCCCCTCTTCTGTAAAACCTCTTAGGTGCCACAATTGATATTGACCATAGTATCTAAGTGGTTAAACAGCTGACTCCCACTGCTGATGGCCATTCCTATGCCGTACATTTATGGGGCTGTGCGGGAACTATCTCCCGCCAGTTCCGTAAATTTACAATATGGTGCAGGAAGCAGATAGCAGAAAAAACTGCGTATCAAACTCTGTACAAAATCAAAGGCATCAGGAGTTACTGGCCCATTTAAAAGTCTGTGGGTGAAGAATTACAGCTCCGTAAAAGTTGTACATGTTGTACAGAGCAGTAATATGACCAATACAAAAGATTTTTTTACTTTAATAATCTTGAATTGTAGGTATGCTTTACCTTCTAAACAAGCAAACTATTATTTCATCAGAACACATAGCCGGAAATAAACTAACTTGGTCTAGGAGCCCATCTGTGTATATATGAAATCATTAGCAAAGATGAAGTGGTGTAGGCATTTATCCAGGAGACATGAAGCCTGAGTGCAAATGATCCGTTCTTCATTGCCTCTCACATATACAGCATTGAATTACAATATGTAGAAATCATTATTAGTACATTGGCGACTTTGTTCCCAGAATATGCACGAGATTTACTGTACTGCCGGATCTCATTGGGAGGCAGAGCAGTTGGGGTCAGAAAGTATCTGAATTGCACACCTAGCTATGGTTTCATTCGGCATCATACGTTAATCCCGAAAAGTTCTTAATACTTTGTCCTATGTGTATACAGTATACTTGGATACATCGGGTAATACTTTATCCTTTGTGTCTATGAGATTTAAGGGGGTGCTATGATTTTTTTCTGCAAGTTGGGTTCATATAACAAAATGGTAGAGACCCCTTTCTAATTTACATGCATTTACTATTCAGACTGTCTGTCTGTCTATCTATCTATCTATCTATCTATCTATCTATCTATCTATCTATCTATCTATCTATCTATCTATCTATCTATCTATCTATCTATCTATCTCATATCTATCTATCTATCTAATATCTATCTATCTATCTATCTATCTATCTATCTATCTATCTATCTATCTATCTATCTATCTATCTATCTATCTATCTATCTATCTATCTATCTATCTATCTATCTGTCTCATATCTATCTATCTATGTATCTATCTATGTATCTATCTATCTATCTATCTATCTATCTATCTATCTATCTATCTATCTATCTATCTATCTATCTATCTATCTATCTATCTATCTATCTATCTATCTATTCTATCTATCTCTCTTTCTATGATCTATCTTCAATCCTTGCAGTGCAGTGTATGAAATCCACAGGCAAATAAATATGAAAATCCACAACTAAAGATTTGCAGGCTGGTTGCACTGCGTATTTTTACACTATACGTGAACTCATAGTAAAAGGTGTTTATAATTATTAGATGGTGTCATGTTTTTCAAATTATTTTTTGTTTTACATTGTCTTTCACATACGATATTCATCAACAAAATAGAATTTTAAACGACTTTACTTTTTATTCATATGAAAAAGGAAGCATTAATTTAGTTAATGAGCAATGTTAATGCACGGAAAGTTTCTCAGAACCTTTTCTTAAAGGGGTTGTTGGTTTAGAAAACCTTTTTTCAAACATCATCTTAGGGCACTGTGAGTTATTAGAGGTGGATCTCTCAGCTGGTGCTGAGAGCAGCTACAAAGAACGCCTCTGTCTGGAGGACCTGTCACGTCCACATATTATATGGACAGCCCACTGATTTCTATGGCACCACGTAACGCTCCCCTGTGGTGGCGCATCTAGAAAATTGAAGGTTTTCTCCAGGTTCCCCTGCAGTATAGAGCGGATTACTGGGGTTCCAGCTGTGGGACAACCTACGATCAATTTCTTTACAAGTTGCCTGTTCGTCCTAACACGTGCAATAAGATGAACATATGCAAGTAAAATAATAAGGGGATTTCAACTGCACATAATGTTCTTGAAGAGCAGAGACTATATACACGTCTACACAGATCATGCTTTACTGTTCATCTTTAAATTAACATTATTTTCCGTTGGCTTTTAATGTGCCCCATCAGTTTAAAAATGTTATCTATCTTAAAGAGATCTTCTTAAATCTAGCTTAGATTATTCACTATGTGACTTTTCGACCTCATTAAAAAGTATAGGAATATCTTTTCACTGTACATCAAATATTCAAACTTTTTATGTTAAAACAATATCTATATGAGCAGATCATTACCGGCGCTGGTGTCAAGATCCTACATTGCATTGACCTGTTCAATGTGAAAATGTCTCAATAGATAATGATGCTTGGACATTTTCTCATATTTACACTATTTATTCATACAGTGAAGGAAATAAGTATTTGATCCCTTGCTGATTTTGTAAGTCCACTGTCAAAGTCATGAACAGTCTAGAATTTTTAGGCTAGGTTAATTTTACCAGTGAGAGATAGATTATATGAAAAAAAAATAAATCACATAGTCAAAATTATATATATTTATTTGCATTGTGCACAGAGAAATAATTAATTGATCCCCTACCAACCATTAAGAGTTCAGCCTCCTCCAGACCAGTTACATGCTACAAATCAACTTGGCGCCTGCATTAAAGACAGCTGTCTTACATGGTCACCAGTATAAAAGACTCCTGTCCACAGACTCAATTAATCAGTCTGACTCTAACCTCTACAACATGGGCAAGACCAAAGAGCTTTCTAAGGATGTCAGGGACAAGATCATAGACCTGCACAAGGCTGGAATGGGCTACAAAACCATAAGTAAGACGCTGGGTGAGAAGGAGACAACTGTTGGTGCAATAGTAAGAAAATGGAAGACATACAAAATGACTGTCAATCGACATCGACCTGGGGCTCCATGCAAAATCTCACCTCGTGGGGTATCCTTGATCCTGAGGAAGGTGAGAGCTCAGCCGAAAACTACACGGGGGGAACTTGTTAATGATCTCAAGGCAGCTGGGACCACGGTCACCAAGAAAACCATTGGTAACACATTACGCCGTAATGGATTAAAATCCTGCAGTGCCCGCAAGGTCCCCCTGCTCAAGAAGGCACATGTACAGGCCTGTCTGAAGTTTACAAATGAACGTCTGGATGATTCTGAGAGTGATTGGGAGAAGGTGCTGTGGTCAGATGAGACTAAAATTTAGCTCTTTGGCATTAACTCAACTCGCCGTGTTTGGAGGAAGAGAAATGCTGCCTATGACCCAAAGAACACCATCCCCACTGTCAAGCATGGAGGTGGAAACATTATGTTTTGGGGGTGTTTCTCTGCTAAGGGCACAGGACTACTTCACCGCATCAATGGGAGAATGGATGGAGCCATGTACCGTCAAATGCTGAGTGACAACCTCCTTCCATCCAGCAGGACATTAAAAATGGCTCGTGGCTGGGTCTTCCAGCATGAAAATGACCCGAAACATACAGCCATGGCAACAAAGGAGTGGCTCAAAAAGAAGCACATTAAGGTCATGCAGTGGCCTAGCCAGTCTCCAGACCTTAATCCCATCGAAAACTTATGGAGGGAGCTGAAGATCCGAGTTGCCAAGCGACAGCCTCGAAATCTTAAGGATTTACAGATGATCTGCAAAGAGGAGTGGGCCAAAATTCCATCTAACATGTGTGCAAACCTCATCATCAACTACAAAAAACGTCTGACTGTTGTGCTTGCCAACAAGGGTTTTTCCACCAAGTATTAAGTTTTGTTTGCCAAAGGGATCAAATACTTATTTCTCTATGCACAATGCAAATAAATATATATAATTTTGACTATGTGATTTTTTTATTTTTTTTATTTTTATATAATCTATCTCTCACTGGTAAAATTAACCTAGCCTAAAAATTCTAGACTGTTCATGTCTTTGACAGTGGGCAAACTTACAAAATCAGCAAGGGATCAAATACTTATTTCCTTCACTGTATATATATACACTACTGTTCAAAAGTTTGGGGTCACCCAGACAATTTTGTGTTTTCCATGAAAACTCACACTTATATTTATCAAATGAGTTGCAAAATGACTAGAAAATATAGTCAAGACATTGACAAGGTTGGAAATAATGATTTTTATTTGAAATAATAATTTTCTCCTTCAAACTTTGCTTTCGTCAAAGAATGCTCCATTTGCAGCAATTACAGCATTGCAGACCTTTGGCATTCTAGCTGTTAATTTGCTGAGGTAATCGGGAGAAATTTCACCCCATGCTTCCAGGAGGCCCTCCCACAAGTTGGATTGGCTTGATGGGCACTTCTTGCGTACCATAGGGTCAAGCTGCTCCCACAACAGCTCTATGGGTTTGAGATCTGGTGACTGCATTGGCCACTCCATTATAAAGAGAATACCAGCTGCTTGCTTCTTCCCTAAATAGTTCTTGCATAATTTGGAGGTGTGCTTTGGGTCATTGTCCTGTTGTAGGGTGAAATTGGCTCCAATCAAGAGCTGTCCACAGGGTATGGCATGGCGTTGCAAAATGGAGTGATAGCCTTCCTTATTCAAAATCCCTTTTACCTTGTACAACTCTTCCACTTTACCAGCACCAAAGCAAACCCAGACCATCACATTACCTCCACCATGCTTGACAGATGGCGTCAGGCACTCTTCCAGCATCTTTTCAGTTGTTCTGCGTCTCACAAATGTTCTTCTGTGTGATCCATACACCTCAAACTTCGATTCATCTGTCCATAACACTTTTTTCCAATCTTCCTCTGTCCAATGTCTGTCTGCTTTTGCCCATATTAATCTTTTCCTTTTATTAGCCAGTCTCAGATATGGCTTTTTCTTTGCCACTCTGCCCTGAAGGCCAGCATCCCGGAGTCGCCTCTTCACTATAGATGTTGACACTGGCGTTTTGCGGGTACTATTTAATGAAGCTGCAAGTTGAGCACCTGTGAGGCGTCTATTTCTCAAACTAGAGACTCTAATGTACTTGTCTTGTTGCTCAGTTGTGCAGCGGGGCCTCCCACTTCTCTTTCTACTCTGGTTAGAGCCTGTTTGTGCTGTCCTCTGAAGGGAGTAGTACACACCGTTGTAGGAAATCTTCAGTTTCTTGGCAATTTCTCGCATGGAATAGCCTTCATTTCTAAGAACAAGAATAGACTGTCGAGTTTCACATGAAAGCTCTCTTTTTCTAGCCATTTTGAGAGTTTAATCGAACCCACAAATGCTCCAGATTCTCAACTAGCTCAAAGCAAGGTCAGTTTTATAGCTCCTCTAAACAGCAAAACTGTTTACAGCGGTGCTAACATAATTGCACAAGGGTTTTCAAGTGTTTTCTAATCATCCATTAGCCTTCTAACACAGTTAGCAAACACAATGTACCATTAGAACACTGGAGTGATGGTTGCTGGAAATGGGCCTCTATACACCTATGTAGATAGTACATTAAAAACCAGACGTTTGCAGCTAGAATAGTCATTTAGCACATTAACAATGTATAGAGTGTATTTCTGATTAATTTAATGTTATCTTCATTGAAAAAAACTGTGCTTTTCTTTAAAAAATAAGGACATTTCTAAGTGACCCTAAACTTTTGAATGGTAGTGTGTGTGTATATATATATATATATATATATATAACAGTTTTAAAGGATAAGTTTGCTCGGAGTAAGCCACAAACTCCCATTCCCTTCACAAGTTATACTCACAGGGTTTAGTAAGATGAGATCTGGGGTGCTGTTTGACCGTGTCCTCACAATGAAGTGAAGCTTTAACTATGTATATATTTAAAGGGGTATTCCGGAACTAAAAAATTACATTTATTTAAATAAAACAATGAAAATGATATAACTTTACAATGTACTTCCGTTTCATCAGATGGCTGTAGCGTCGTATATCCTCCTCCGTCACCGCCCCCTTAGTGAAGCAAAATCTGCACTTCCTGTGCAGACCCGTCCATTTAGTCTTCTGCCTTGCTTCCGGTTTCCGGCTTTCACACTGTACGGTTACGTCACAAATGACGTAACCATACCACGTGCTTCTTTATCTCAGAGCATGCGTGGTTAACACACTCCACCGCGCATGCTCTGTGAAATTATAACCCCTTATAAATTACCGACGGAATACGAAGTTGCGGGAATAACGGCCGTTTCGGCCGTCTTCCCGACAGGTGCAGGAGCTGTGACAGCATGCAGTCTCGTACAGCAGCTGCCGCAGCTCCTACAGCGGGGACCGATCGCTGTGTCCCCGCTGTCTAACCCCTTAAAAGCCGCGTTCAATAGAGATCGCGGCTTTTTAGGGGTTAAGTTACCATCGCCGGCCTGCTACACGATAGCGGCCGGCGATGGTTACTATGGCAACCGGACACCAAACAATGGCGTCCGGCTATGCCATCGACGGAAGCCTAATGGGTCCTGACAAAGTCAGGACCCACTATGCTTGCTGTCAGTGAATAGCTGACAGTTCTAATACACTGCACTACGCATGTAGTGCAGAGTATTAGAATAGCGATCAGGCCCTCCTGCCCTCAAGTCCCCTAGTGGGAGAAAGTAATAAAGTAAAAAAAAAAAGATGTGTAAAAATAAGAAAATAAAAGTTAAAAAAAATCCCCTTTTTTTCCCTTATCAGTCCTTTTTTATTAATAAAAATATATAAATAAATAAACTATACATAATTGGTATCGCCGCGTCCGTAACGGCCTGAACTACAAAATTATTTTGTTATTTATCCCGCGCGGTGAACGGCGTAAAAGAAAATAATAATAAACCGTACCACAATCACAATTGTTTGGTCACTTCACCTCCCAAAAAATTTATCAAAAATAGATCAAAAAGTCGCATGTACCTAAAAATGGTCCTGATCGAAACTACAGTTCGTTACGCAAAAAATAAGTCCTCGCACGGCTTTATTGATGGAAAAATAATAAAGTTCTGGCTCTTAGAATAAGGTAACACAAAAAGTGAATGATTTTTTACAAAACGTATTTTATTGTGCAAACGCCATAAGACCTAAAAGAACTATAAACATCTGGTGTCACCGTAAGGCCGGGTTTACACGAGCGTGTGCATTTTGTGCAAGCAAAAAGCGCGGCGTTTTGCGTGCGCAAAAGGCAATTAACAGCTCCGTGTGTCAGCCCTTTATGATGCGCGGCTGCCTGGTTTTCGCGCAGCCGCCATCATTATGACACTCCGTTTGGATGTTTGTAAACAGAAAAGAACGTGGTGCTTTTCTGTTTTCATTCATCCTTTACAGTGCTGTTGCGCGAATCACGCGCGTCCCACGGAATTGCTTCCGTGCGACATGCGTGGTTTTCACACACCCATTGACTTCAATGGGTGCGTGATGTGCGAACAGCGCACAAATATAGGACGTCGTGCGTTTCACGCAGCGGACATACGCTGCGTGAAAATCACGCCCACCTGGCTGCACGGCCCCATAGACTAACATAGGTCCCTGCGACGCGCGTTGCACGGATGTATAACACGCTCGTGTAAATGAGCCCTAATCGTATCGCCCCGCAGAATAAAGTGAATATGTCATTTATAGCGCACGGTGAACGCTGTAACAAAAATAGAATAAAAAAACAATACTAGAATTGCTGTTTTTTAGTCACCACGCCACTTAAAAATAGAATAAAAACTGATCAAAAAGCCGCATGCACCCCAAGAAAACTACAATGAATTCCTCAAGGGGTCTAGTTTCCAAAATGGGGGCACCTTTTGGGGGTTTCCACTGTTTTGGTACCAGAAGACCTCTTCAAACCGTTTAACCCCTTAATGACCGGGCCATTTTGCACGTTAATGACCAAGGATTATTTTTGTTTTTTTCACGGTCACATTCCAAGAGTCGTAACTTTTTTTTTATTCCGTCGACATAGCCGTATAAGGGCTTGTTTTTTGCGGGACGAGTTTTATTTTGTAATTCCACCATTTTTAGATGCTTTTAATATATTGATTAACTTTTATTAACTTTATTTTAGGAGAGAATTGAAAATAAGCAGCTATTCCAGCATTGATTTTCACGTTATAAATTTACGCCGTTTACTATGCAGCGTAAATAACATGTTAACTTTATTCTATGGCTCGGCACGGTTACGGGGATACCAAATATGTAAAGGTTTTATATGTTTTCCTACGTTTGCACAATAAAAACCCTTTTAGAAAAAAATTACTTGTTTTTGCATCGCCGCATTCCAAGAGCTGTAACGGTTTTATTTTTCCGTCTATGTGGCCGTACGTGGGCTTGATTTTTGCGGGACAATGTGTAGTTTTCATTAGTACTATTTTGGGGTACATAGGACTTAGATTAATTTTTAATAGTGGGAGTGGGAGAAAAGAGCGAATTTTGCCATTGTTTTTTTGGACGCCGTTCATCCAGCGGTTTAATTAATGTGTTAATTTTATTGTTCAAGTGGTTACGATCGCGGGGATACCATATATGTGTATGTGTGATTTGTTTTGACACTTTTACTTTAAAAAAACCACTTTTTGGGCAAAAAAAAATAGTTTTATTTGATTTTCACTGTAATTTTTTTTTTGTTTTTTCACCAACTTTATTTAACGGATTGACATTTTTTTTTTAGTCCCACCAGGGGACTTCACTATGCGATGTGCCGATCGCATATATAATGCTTTGGTATACTTCGTATACCAAAGCATTATTGCCTGTCAGTATAAAACAGAGGGAGCTCCCTCCCTCTGTCAAACACATTAGATGCCGCTGTCACTATTGACAGCGGCATTTAATGGGTTAAACTGCCGGAATCGGAGCGCGCTTCTATTCCGGCAGTTGCAGCAGGAGCCAGGCTGTGTATAACAGCCGTGCTCCTGCCGCTGATCGTGTGGGTACACTGGCAGTACCCGCGCCATCACAGGACGGATATATCCCTCCTCCTGCGCGAACTAGCAGCTGCAGAGGACTGATATATCTGCCCTTCGGCGTTAAGAGGTTAAAAACGCAGATATCCAGTGATTTCAGCTTGTGCTATCAGTAATAGAATGAGAGCACCAAAATGAAGACTGAGATTGCAGAAGTTAGTAGAGCTGGGTGTAGTAGGCGGAGCAAGTGCACTGCTGCATGCACATTGCATGCTGGGACTAGAGCAGTGCATGCAGGGAGGAGAAACACAGGAAGAGAAGAGGAATGAACTTACTGAGCAAAACAAACCTCTCAAGGTAAACAATAGGGAGTAATGTTACTAAAACCATTTATTATCAAGAAAAAGCTAGTCAGAGTGCACTAATATATTAATAGAGGAACATTGCATTGATTTAAAAAAAAATAAAAAGGATTGGAAAACCCCTTTAAGGAGAGATCAATTTGAACTAGTAAAAAAAAGTTTTCTTTTCCTTTGTTCAGCTGCTGCAGTGACAGCTTAATGGACTCTTGAAGTAGGGGAGATAGGGTTAAATGCAATGGATCTACTGTATCCGTTGTGTTCATACTGTACGGTGATATTTCTGTATGTGATGTCAAATAAGAGATAAAGAAGGTTATTACTAGTCTATGGTTTCCAGTTTTCTAAGGTATATCACTATGGGAAGGCTACTACAATGAACTCTCTTGTGATCACTAATACTCTGCCTGTCCTTGTCCTATAAAGGCGCTGTCTCTTTTGAATATGTAACTTGCTAACAAGGACAATCGATGTTGCGCAATTATGTACAAAGCAAGTGTTTCAGATCTTGGAAGTAATCATTCCATTTTAGAACACATGTCATGCTGATCCAAGAATTTCATAGCCGTAACTTTCTGTCCCCAAGCAACTGAGCCATCAACACCATTAATTTTTACGATGTTACCATAGTCATGAGCTAAAATGCATCATTTATTAGAAAATAACAATTAACCATGATTAAAATGTGCAAATAAAAACAGGTTCATTTGTGTTGATTTTGTTTATCTAAATTTAATGAATCTTATGCAGAGCAATTTTTCAAAAGTAGAATATTCATTTATTTACGCACAGTATAATAGAAAAGCACCAAAATTATGTATTTTATGAAAAATGTAGCAGAGCTTGATTTGTGATTTAAAGCATTTCTACCTTAAAGGGTAACTAAATGTTTGACAAACTTCTGACACCAATCGCTCAAACGAAGTGTCAGAAAGTGCTCGTGTGAGCGCTCAGCCGCTTCATGTCTGTTCAGCTTTTTCCGAAAATCAATGTATCAGAGTACGGGCCCAATAGAAAGTCTATGAGCCCATACACCGCTACATCGGCTTTCCGGAAAAAGCCGAACAGAAACTAAGTGGCTGAGCGCTCACACGAGTGCTTCTGTCGCTTCGTTTTAGCGATTGGTGGGGGTCTCATTGCTCGGACCCCCACCAATCAAAACTTCTGACATGTCACTATGACATGTCAGAAGTTTGTAAAACGTTTAGTTACACTTTAAAGAGAAGTTTGTGAGTTTCTATTCAGATGTTTTCTAGGTATTTCTGCTTCTTACCTTGCTGTTTTCCAAAAGTGACCACCAATATGGCCTCTAGTACAGCTCCTAAAGGTTGTCACCACTTCTGTAGCCCTAGGTTGGGCAGAAGAATGTGTTTTTTGCATAGCCAGGCAGATTTGCCATTCAGGAGTCAAAGAAAACTAGGTGTCAAATGAGTTGACAGAGAATAACTCAAAGACTTATATTTACAGGCATATTTATATTTCTTTTAGGAGGCACTGCCCTTTATCTCTTTGTGTTGCACCCTTTGTGCAATTTGATGATTCTCTTAGTTAAGATATTGCAGTAAATTTTTTCTGGGCCCACCTAAGGAAACTATTCTAAAGGCCCAATATCCATTTATACAGGACTTGTGCATATCCACTTTTGATTTTATTGTAAACTTTGTTGTTCTCATTGCAGGTTCAGGACACATCAATGCAGTCTAATAGGTTACTTGTGAAGCTCTTAAGAAATAGAGTGGCACGTGATTGGCTCCAAACTGTTTGGGGCCCTGTTGTATTAGGGACTCATTATTGTGTCAGAGACTGGGCCCACCGGAAGATACTCCAGAATACTGGTGGGCCAGTCCAAGCAGCTCACACTTCAATGTAAAGCCAGAGGAAACAGTGAATGTGCCAAATGACCATCTCTGAATCGACAGTTAACAAAGACTTTGTTGACACGCCATATCAAATTGGCTACCATGGGAATGCAAGAACACAGTTTTTCTTATGAATTTCTGTATATATCCCTGCTTTTTCGAATACCTAAGGCATGTGCATCGAATTAAAACAGAATTAGGAAAATATATATATTTTTTAAAATTAATGCTCTTTACCAACACTGTGCCAGTCCATAAAGATTCAAGGATGCCGGAGGAGATTTGCTTTTTGCCTGCTCACGTCCTCAGTGTGTAAATGTAATGTGTTGTCCTCTGGGCCTCCGCAGACATAGCAAGCCATAAACAAGCTGAAGTTTTACAAGTCTCTCTTGAGGACCTGTAATTCTTTTCAGTTTTAGATTTATACCGGTTATAATTGACATTAGAAGACAAGAAAGATTAATATATCCATTAACAGCAAAGAAACTGTCCACAAAATGTTACAGTGGCTTGATGAGAGGTTGAATGGTGAATACAGATTAGCTGTAAGTTCTGCTCAATGTCACATTGTCACATATAGACAACGATAAACAATATATTTCATATTAAATGTGTGATTTCTTAATATAGCGGTTCATTTAGCAAATTCACTAGACCTGATCCTGTCATTATGTACAGAATTAGGATATAATACATGCACATTATAGGTTACTACCTCGATTAGGACAACCATTAAACAGGAAATCTTCATGTCCAGAAGGTCACTGGCCTTTTCATGTGCTTGACATCTACAGAATGTTTTTCGATGCATAATTAACTGCCATATAGGAAAGCATCATTGATGTCCACCATACAGATCACTGTGCACCAGCCAGACAGTTGCTCCCCCTAAAGATTAATGACCCCCTGGGATATTTCCTGCCTAATGGTTTACTGTCTCTGTCTAGAAAATTAAATGGAGCATAATCATCAACCCATTATTGTCGTCATGACTTCCCTTCTCAATTGAGACATGACAGCTATGACAGATCTGTTTTCAAATGGATCCCAACGAATCCTGACAGGTCCTATTGATTTATAATGGGGTCATCAGGTTTCTGTTTTGGGTTCCGGTATGATGCAGACTGCACTATTCTTGCTTTTAAAAACCCCAAAACCCCAATGGAATGGAAACAAATGGCAAAGAAATTGATGAAACTTATAAAAGTAGAGGTCAGGAAGATGCAAATGTTCTGGGGCTTCTTCAGTGGCAACAAAGTCACTCTTCACAAACTAAGACACAAATGGGCAACTGCTATAGTTCAGAAGCTAATGGAACTTTTAGGCCAAGTATTGCCTAGTAAAATCTGATTAGATTATAATTTTATTGTAACCGGACTTGTTTTACCAATGTGTTGACTGTTTGGGACAGATTTTAAGCAATGCTAAGCATATTGGCGCAAATTCAACAACAAAAAATGTTATAATGATTAACCCCTTAATGACCGCCGATACGTCTTTCTACGGCGGTCATTAGTGGGCTTTATTCTAGAGCGCCGCTATTCTACGTCGCTGCTGTAGAATAAAGTAAACAGAGCAGGGAGCCGTGAAATCTCCCTGCTCTCAGCTGCCAGAGGTAGCTGAGGGCTGGGGGCGTCCCTGCTCTGCCGGGTGAGATCGATATTAGTATCGATCTCACCCGTTTAACCCTTCAGATGCGGTGCGCAATAGCGAGCACCGCATCTGAGTGGTTTTGGAGAGAGGGAGGGAGCTCCCTCTCATCTCACTGACACCCGGCGATAAAATCGCCGAGTGTCTGTGTCTCTAATGGCAGCCGGGGGTCTAATAAAGACCCCCAGGTCTGCCTGGAGCGAATGCCTGCTAGATCATGCCGCAGGCATGACCTAGCAGATGCCTCTCCGTTTTAAACGGACAGGCAGTAATACACTGCAATACAAAAGTATTGCAGTGTATTATAATAGCGATCGGAGGATAGTGAAGTCCCCTAGTGGGACTAGTAAAAAAGTAAAAAAGTTTAATAAAGTTAATAAAAAAAAAAAAGTGAAACAAAAAAAATGAAAAACCCAGCTTTTCCCCTTACAAAATGCTTTACTATTAAAAAAAACTACAATAAAGCAGAAAAGTTACACATATTTGGTATCGCCGCGTCCGTAACGACCCCGACTATAAAGCTGTTACATTATTTAACCCGCACTGTGAACGCCGTAAAAAATAAAATAAAAAACAATGGAAAAATTGCTGTTTTCTGTTAATCCTGACTTTAAAAAAATGTGATAAAAAGTGATCAAAAAGTCGCATCTACTCTCAAATGGTACCAATAAAAACTGCAAGTCGTCCCGCAAAAAACAAGACCTTATACAGCTATGCCGACGCAAAAATAAAAAAGTTACAGCTCTTCGAATGTGACAATGGAAAAATGTAAAAAATGGCTTGGACATTAGGGCCCAGAATGCAAGCAGGGGGAAGGGGTTAAATGTTCATATTTCACATTTGAAACGAGAGTAAATATTTTTGGAATGATAATGGTGGCTAACCATCAATGTATACTTTACTGATCTACCCCATCTTTAAATCTGGCTATAGTCAAGGATCCATCTGTATTCTACAAGACGTCACCCATTATTCCAACATTTGTCACATGTAAACATTCCCATGTCTTCCCTAAAAAGTAAACATGTTTACCGGGAGGTATGATAAATAATCATTGTGACAACCTGAAATACCACATATCTGAAATAAATCAAAGGAAGAAGCGCCTCATGGTGCATACCCAAAACAATGGTGAATAGGAGTATAGGTGAAAGAAATATCCTCACCTGGGATAATTTTGCAGTATCCAGGCACAACACTGTTTGAAGGCAATCAATTGATAAAGTTGCCGCTGCTTCCTAGCCAATGGGACCACAAGGCTCCATCACGTAGTATTGTATCAGTATGAGAAAATAAATATACATATATATATATATATGAAGCCAAATAGCGCTATTTCATCAGGAAGGTGTTAAGGAAAATAGGTAGGTTATAATAAAGTATTTACTGAGGTAACGCGTTTCGACACCGGACTGGCGCCTTCATCAGGCCTTATACATTAAAAAGCCACAGACAGTGTGGTTTATAAACATATAAAACCGCCAGAATGCCCCCTGAGTGACAGTTAAGACAGCCAATCTGAGGTGAACCAAAGTATGCTAAATATAGTGTAAATCTATTCCTATAATAGTTTTGTAACTAATGTTTTTACACTATATTTAGCATACTCTGGTTCACCTCTGATTGGCTGTCTGAACTGTCACTCTGGGCATTCTGGCTTTTTTAAGTTTATAAACCACACTGTCTGTGGCTTTTTATGTATAAAGCCAGATGAAGGCGCCAGTATATATATATATACACACACACACACACACACACACACACACACACACACACACACACACACACACACACACACACACACACACACACACACACGTGAAATACCAGAGATTTGTTATCTTTAGTATTTATAGTATCTTCATGTATTTATCATTTTTCAGACATTCAAATGGGGCCATTCACTGTAATTTTGTCATCATTATTACCGTTGACTATCTCCTGCGACAAGCCAGATTACAAGGTCTAATCTCTATTGGAAGAATTCTTAAGGCTACGATAATTAATTGTCCTTGGGGAATCTTTGTAATGTCCTCTAGGAATTGCAGTCACCTGTAGAGCTATGAGGACGATGACACAGCAGGGTAGTTGTCATCATCAATAGGAATGATCATTCCTAGAATTGTTTGTGACAACCCTATGATAAGAAATGTTAATAAAAGTCAGAAATTCATATTTTATAATTGTTTTTTTTTTACCTTTTACACTGGATATGAAAGAGAAGAACTTAAAAATAAAAGTTCGGTATTCGGAAAAATATGTAGTATGGTATTTCCTTTTATGTTTTCATTAGTGAAATTACCACCTCATTCATTGTTTCTTATGAATATACAGCCTTGACCGTGCGCCCAATTAAATAATGAAGGCATTTACTGTGTGGCGGTGGCATTGAATGAATAATGTGAGACACATTGTATTTCCACCGATACTGTTTCTTTAGTTCTGTTTTTTTTTTGCATTAGACAATTTGAAAAGTATCTTCCAAAATGTTCATATCTTTATAATGGTGATAATAGATTTTTAACAATATTTTAACTAAAATATTATAAAATAGCTTTATAAGTAATTCCTTATTAAACTGACTTGAGTTGTCTGATTGAAGCTTTGAGGTGGAGGGATCTGAACGTAGAGCAGGCAACCGATGGAATTCTTTTTAACCACAACAACCTTTTCATGCTTAAAGGGGTACTCCCAGAATAGACATTTATCACCTATCCACAAGATAGGTGATAAGTGTCTGATCCCCGGGGGACCCAGCTGGGACCCCTACCGATCACTAGAATGGGATTCCAGAGCCCACACTTTCCACCTCACTGAACCCCCCCAAGTAAGGATGAGTTTGAAGGGTGTAGAGGACGAACATGTGCCCAGCTGCTCCATTCAATGTCTGTGGGACTGACTGAAATATTTGAACGTTGTGCTTTATTCTATGGCTCGGCACGGTTACGGGGATACCAAATATGTAAAGGTTTTATATGTTTTCCTACGTTTGCACAATAAAAACCCTTTTAGAAAAAAATTACTTGTTTTTGCATCGCCGCATTCCAAGAGCTGTAACGGTTTTATTTTTCCGTCTATGTGGCCGTACGTGGGCTTGATTTTTGCGGGACAATGTGTAGTTTTCATTAGTACTATTTTGGGGTACATAGGACTTAGATTAATTTTTAATAGTGGGAGTGGGAGAAAAGAGCGAATTTTGCCGTTGTTTTTTTGGACGCCGTTCATCCAGCGGTTTAATTAATGTGTTAATTTTATTGTTCAAGTGGTTACGATCGCGGGGATACCATATATGTGTATGTGTGATTTGTTTTGACACTTTTACTTTAAAAAAACCACTTTTTGGGCAAAAAAAAATAGTTTTATTTGATTTTCACTGTAATTTTTTTTTTGTTTTTTCACCAACTTTATTTAACGGATTGACATTTTTTTTTTAGTCCCACCAGGGGACTTCACTATGCGATGTGCCGATCGCATATATAATGCTTTGGTATACTTCGTATACCAAAGCATTATTGCCTGTCAGTATAAAACAGAGGGAGCTCCCTCCCTCTGTCAAACACATTAGATGCCGCTGTCACTATTGACAGCGGCATTTAATGGGTTAAACTGCCGGAATCGGAGCGCGCTTCTATTCCGGCAGTTGCAGCAGGAGCCAGGCTGTGTATAACAGCCGTGCTCCTGCCGCTGATCGTGTGGGTACACTGGCAGTACCCGCGCCATCACAGGACGGATATATCCCTCCTCCTGCGCGAACTAGCAGCTGCAGAGGACTGATATATCTGCCCTTCGGCGTTAAGAGGTTAAAAACGCAGATATCCAGTGATTTCAGCTTGTGCTATCAGTAATAGAATGAGAGCACCAAAATGAAGACTGAGATTGCAGAAGTTAGTAGAGCTGGGTGTAGTAGGCGGAGCAAGTGCACTGCTGCATGCACATTGCATGCTGGGACTAGAGCAGTGCATGCAGGGAGGAGAAACACAGGAAGAGAAGAGGAATGAACTTACTGAGCAAAACAAACCTCTCAAGGTAAACAATAGGGAGTAATGTTACTAAAACCATTTATTATCAAGAAAAAGCTAGTCAGAGTGCACTAATATATTAATAGAGGAACATTGCATTGATTTAAAAAAAAATAAAAAGGATTGGAAAACCCCTTTAAGGAGAGATCAATTTGAACTAGTAAAAAAAAGTTTTCTTTTCCTTTGTTCAGCTGCTGCAGTGACAGCTTAATGGACTCTTGAAGTAGGGGAGATAGGGTTAAATGCAATGGATCTACTGTATCCGTTGTGTTCATACTGTACGGTGATATTTCTGTATGTGATGTCAAATAAGAGATAAAGAAGGTTATTACTAGTCTATGGTTTCCAGTTTTCTAAGGTATATCACTATGGGAAGGCTACTACAATGAACTCTCTTGTGATCACTAATACTCTGCCTGTCCTTGTCCTATAAAGGCGCTGTCTCTTTTGAATATGTAACTTGCTAACAAGGACAATCGATGTTGCGCAATTATGTACAAAGCAAGTGTTTCAGATCTTGGAAGTAATCATTCCATTTTAGAACACATGTCATGCTGATCCAAGAATTTCATAGCCGTAACTTTCTGTCCCCAAGCAACTGAGCCATCAACACCATTAATTTTTACGATGTTACCATAGTCATGAGCTAAAATGCATCATTTATTAGAAAATAACAATTAACCATGATTAAAATGTGCAAATAAAAACAGGTTCATTTGTGTTGATTTTGTTTATCTAAATTTAATGAATCTTATGCAGAGCAATTTTTCAAAAGTAGAATATTCATTTATTTACGCACAGTATAATAGAAAAGCACCAAAATTATGTATTTTATGAAAAATGTAGCAGAGCTTGATTTGTGATTTAAAGCATTTCTACCTTAAAGGGTAACTAAATGTTTGACAAACTTCTGACACCAATCGCTCAAACGAAGTGTCAGAAAGTGCTCGTGTGAGCGCTCAGCCGCTTCATGTCTGTTCAGCTTTTTCCGAAAATCAATGTATCAGAGTACGGGCCCAATAGAAAGTCTATGAGCCCATACACCGCTACATCGGCTTTCCGGAAAAAGCCGAACAGAAACTAAGTGGCTGAGCGCTCACACGAGTGCTTCTGCCGCTTCGTTTTAGCGATTGGTGGGGGTCTCATTGCTCGGACCCCCACCAATCAAAACTTCTGACATGTCACTATGACATGTCAGAAGTTTGTAAAACGTTTAGTTACACTTTAAAGAGAAGTTTGTGAGTTTCTATTCAGATGTTTTCTAGGTATTTCTGCTTCTTACCTTGCTGTTTTCCAAAAGTGACCACCAATATGGCCTCTAGTACAGCTCCTAAAGGTTGTCACCACTTCTGTAGCCCTAGGTTGGGCAGAAGAATGTGTTTTTTGCATAGCCAGGCAGATTTGCCATTCAGGAGTCAAAGAAAACTAGGTGTCAAATGAGTTGACAGAGAATAACTCAAAGACTTATATTTACAGGCATATTTATATTTCTTTTAGGAGGCACTGCCCTTTATCTCTTTGTGTTGCACCCTTTGTGCAATTTGATGATTCTCTTAGTTAAGATATTGCAGTAAATTTTTTCTGGGCCCACCTAAGGAAACTATTCTAAAGGCCCAATATCCATTTATACAGGACTTGTGCATATCCACTTTTGATTTTATTGTAAACTTTGTTGTTCTCATTGCAGGTTCAGGACACATCAATGCAGTCTAATAGGTTACTTGTGAAGCTCTTAAGAAATAGAGTGGCACGTGATTGGCTCCAAACTGTTTGGGGCCCTGTTGTATTAGGGACTCATTATTGTGTCAGAGACTGGGCCCACCGGAAGATACTCCAGAATACTGGTGGGCCAGTCCAAGCAGCTCACACTTCAATGTAAAGCCAGAGGAAACAGTGAATGTGCCAAATGACCATCTCTGAATCGACAGTTAACAAAGACTTTGTTGACACGCCATATCAAATTGGCTACCATGGGAATGCAAGAACACAGTTTTTCTTATGAATTTCTGTATATATCCCTGCTTTTTCGAATACCTAAGGCATGTGCATCGAATTAAAACAGAATTAGGAAAATATATATATTTTTTAAAATTAATGCTCTTTACCAACACTGTGCCAGTCCATAAAGATTCAAGGATGCCGGAGGAGATTTGCTTTTTGCCTGCTCACGTCCTCAGTGTGTAAATGTAATGTGTTGTCCTCTGGGCCTCCGCAGACATAGCAAGCCATAAACAAGCTGAAGTTTTACAAGTCTCTCTTGAGGACCTGTAATTCTTTTCAGTTTTAGATTTATACCGGTTATAATTGACATTAGAAGACAAGAAAGATTAATATATCCATTAACAGCAAAGAAACTGTCCACAAAATGTTACAGTGGCTTGATGAGAGGTTGAATGGTGAATACAGATTAGCTGTAAGTTCTGCTCAATGTCACATTGTCACATATAGACAACGATAAACAATATATTTCATATTAAATGTGTGATTTCTTAATATAGCGGTTCATTTAGCAAATTCACTAGACCTGATCCTGTCATTATGTACAGAATTAGGATATAATACATGCACATTATAGGTTACTACCTCGATTAGGACAACCATTAAACAGGAAATCTTCATGTCCAGAAGGTCACTGGCCTTTTCATGTGCTTGACATCTACAGAATGTTTTTCGATGCATAATTAACTGCCATATAGGAAAGCATCATTGATGTCCACCATACAGATCACTGTGCACCAGCCAGACAGTTGCTCCCCCTAAAGATTAATGACCCCCTGGGATATTTCCTGCCTAATGGTTTACTGTCTCTGTCTAGAAAATTAAATGGAGCATAATCATCAACCCATTATTGTCGTCATGACTTCCCTTCTCAATTGAGACATGACAGCTATGACAGATCTGTTTTCAAATGGATCCCAACGAATCCTGACAGGTCCTATTGATTTATAATGGGGTCATCAGGTTTCTGTTTTGGGTTCCGGTATGATGCAGACTGCACTATTCTTGCTTTTAAAAACCCCAAAACCCCAATGGAATGGAAACAAATGGCAGAGAAATTGATGAAACTTATAAAAGTAGAGGTCAGGAAGATGCAAATGTTCTGGGGCTTCTTCAGTGGCAACAAAGTCACTCTTCACAAACTAAGACACAAATGGGCAACTGCTATAGTTCAGAAGCTAATGGAACTTTTAGGCCAAGTATTGCCTAGTAAAATCTGATTAGATTATAATTTTATTGTAACCGGACTTGTTTTACCAATGTGTTGACTGTTTGGGACAGATTTTAAGCAATGCTAAGCATATTGGCGCAAATTCAACAACAAAAAATGTTATAATGATTAACCCCTTAATGACCGCCGATACGTCTTTCTACGGCGGTCATTAGTGGGCTTTATTCTAGAGCGCCGCTATTCTACGTCGCTGCTGTAGAATAAAGTAAACAGAGCAGGGAGCCGTGAAATCTCCCTGCTCTCAGCTGCCAGAGGTAGCTGAGGGCTGGGGGCGTCCCTGCTCTGCCGGGTGAGATCGATATTAGTATCGATCTCACCCGTTTAACCCTTCAGATGCGGTGCGCAATAGCGAGCACCGCATCTGAGTGGTTTTGGAGAGAGGGAGGGAGCTCCCTCTCATCTCACTGACACCCGGCGATAAAATCGCCGAGTGTCTGTGTCTCTAATGGCAGCCGGGGGTCTAATAAAGACCCCCAGGTCTGCCTGGAGCGAATGCCTGCTAGATCATGCCGCAGGCATGACCTAGCAGATGCCTCTCCGTTTTAAACGGACAGGCAGTAATACACTGCAATACAAAAGTATTGCAGTGTATTATAATAGCGATCGGAGGATAGTGAAGTCCCCTAGTGGGACTAGTAAAAAAGTAAAAAAGTTTAATAAAGTTAATAAAAAAAAAAAAGTGAAACAAAAAAAATGAAAAACCCAGCTTTTCCCCTTACAAAATGCTTTACTATTAAAAAAAACTACAATAAAGCAGAAAAGTTACACATATTTGGTATCGCCGCGTCCGTAACGACCCCGACTATAAAGCTGTTACATTATTTAACCCGCACTGTGAACGCCGTAAAAAATAAAATAAAAAACAATGGAAAAATTGCTGTTTTCTGTTAATCCTGACTTTAAAAAAATGTGATAAAAAGTGATCAAAAAGTCGCATCTACTCTCAAATGGTACCAATAAAAACTGCAAGTCGTCCCGCAAAAAACAAGACCTTATACAGCTATGCCGACGCAAAAATAAAAAAGTTACAGCTCTTCGAATGTGACAATGGAAAAATGTAAAAAATGGCTTGGACATTAGGGCCCAGAATGCAAGCAGGGGGAAGGGGTTAAATGTTCATATTTCACATTTGAAACGAGAGTAAATATTTTTGGAATGATAATGGTGGCTAACCATCAATGTATACTTTACTGATCTACCCCATCTTTAAATCTGGCTATAGTCAAGGATCCATCTGTATTCTACAAGACGTCACCCATTATTCCAACATTTGTCACATGTAAACATTCCCATGTCTTCCCTAAAAAGTAAACATGTTTACCGGGAGGTATGATAAATAATCATTGTGACAACCTGAAATACCACATATCTGAAATAAATCAAAGGAAGAAGCGCCTCATGGTGCATACCCAAAACAATGGTGAATAGGAGTATAGGTGAAAGAAATATCCTCACCTGGGATAATTTTGCAGTATCCAGGCACAACACTGTTTGAAGGCAATCAATTGATAAAGTTGCCGCTGCTTCCTAGCCAATGGGACCACAAGGCTCCATCACGTAGTATTGTATCAGTATGAGAAAATAAATATACATATATATATATATATGAAGCCAAATAGCGCTATTTCATCAGGAAGGTGTTAAGGAAAATAGGTAGGTTATAATAAAGTATTTACTGAGGTAACGCGTTTCGACACCGGACTGGCGCCTTCATCAGGCCTTATACATTAAAAAGCCACAGACAGTGTGGTTTATAAACATATAAAACCGCCAGAATGCCCCCTGAGTGACAGTTAAGACAGCCAATCTGAGGTGAACCAAAGTATGCTAAATATAGTGTAAATCTATTCCTATAATAGTTTTGTAACTAATGTTTTTACACTATATTTAGCATACTCTGGTTCACCTCTGATTGGCTGTCTGAACTGTCACTCTGGGCATTCTGGCTTTTTTAAGTTTATAAACCACACTGTCTGTGGCTTTTTATGTATAAAGCCAGATGAAGGCGCCAGTATATATATATATACACACACACACACACACACACACACACACACACACACACACACACACACACACACACACACACACACACACGTGAAATACCAGAGATTTGTTATCTTTAGTATTTATAGTATCTTCATGTATTTATCATTTTTCAGACATTCAAATGGGGCCATTCACTGTAATTTTGTCATCATTATTACCGTTGACTATCTCCTGCGACAAGCCAGATTACAAGGTCTAATCTCTATTGGAAGAATTCTTAAGGCTACGATAATTAATTGTCCTTGGGGAATCTTTGTAATGTCCTCTAGGAATTGCAGTCACCTGTAGAGCTATGAGGACGATGACACAGCAGGGTAGTTGTCATCATCAATAGGAATGATCATTCCTAGAATTGTTTGTGACAACCCTATGATAAGAAATGTTAATAAAAGTCAGAAATTCATATTTTATAATTGTTTTTTTTTTACCTTTTACACTGGATATGAAAGAGAAGAACTTAAAAATAAAAGTTCGGTATTCGGAAAAATATGTAGTATGGTATTTCCTTTTATGTTTTCATTAGTGAAATTACCACCTCATTCATTGTTTCTTATGAATATACAGCCTTGACCGTGCGCCCAATTAAATAATGAAGGCATTTACTGTGTGGCGGTGGCATTGAATGAATAATGTGAGACACATTGTATTTCCACCGATACTGTTTCTTTAGTTCTGTTTTTTTTTTGCATTAGACAATTTGAAAAGTATCTTCCAAAATGTTCATATCTTTATAATGGTGATAATAGATTTTTAACAATATTTTAACTAAAATATTATAAAATAGCTTTATAAGTAATTCCTTATTAAACTGACTTGAGTTGTCTGATTGAAGCTTTGAGGTGGAGGGATCTGAACGTAGAGCAGGCAACCGATGGAATTCTTTTTAACCACAACAACCTTTTCATGCTTAAAGGGGTACTCCCAGAATAGACATTTATCACCTATCCACAAGATAGGTGATAAGTGTCTGATCCCCGGGGGACCCAGCTGGGACCCCTACCGATCACTAGAATGGGATTCCAGAGCCCACACTTTCCACCTCACTGAACCCCCCCAAGTAAGGATGAGTTTGAAGGGTGTAGAGGACGAACATGTGCCCAGCTGCTCCATTCAATGTCTGTGGGACTGACTGAAATATTTGAACGTTGTGCTTGGCTCTCTGTCAGTCCCATAGACATTGTATGGTCATCTGCCACTTAATTCAAAGTTCTTCTCACTATGGTCTTGCAAAGTTTTCCACAGTAGTGATCAGTGGGAGTCCAGGGAGTCATTGGGTTCCCCAGCGATCAGTCACATATCGCCTATTCTGTGGATAGGTGATAAAAGTCACAGTAAAACCTCTACAAAAGACCACCTCTTTGAGAAGACCACCCATTTATCAAGACCATATTTTCTGCAACACATGTCCAATTCCCTTAAATCTTATGAGTATTGACCTCTTCTTTAAGACGCCAGCCTCTAAAAGATTATTGTTCAAAATCACTTTGGGTGGGGATCTGTTGTAAAATATGATATCATATTATGTCAGCTTCACTAGTAAATTTTTCACATTCATTCAACTGTAGCTTTATTATATAGCGACCCATACAAAGTGTGTGTGTGGTGTGTGTGTGTGGTGTGTGTGTGGTGTGTGTGTGTGTGTGTGTGTGTGTGTGTGTGTGTGTGTGTGTGTGTGTGTGTGTGATTGAAGGGAAAAAGCTAGGCTGGCTCTTACCAGACTGAGAGTTGACCTATACAGTCATTTCTCACTTCTTATGACATTCCATTACTACTGTCCTATTGATTAAAAAACAATCTGTTAGCCTTTATCTGGGTTAAGGATGCAGTACTACAACATTTATAATACTCCCGTCAGTGATAAATTCTGAAGGTAAAGGATTGGGAGATAAGGAGCCATTTGCAATGATGACATTTAGAATGTTGGCGGCAGGATTGTAGAAACCCTAAGTTCATCTTTACAAGAAGAAAATTGAGGATTTGAAAAGTTTGCCTGTCTGTAGTGTAACAACGGTCAACCAACCTGTATGAATTATGAGACACTCCTAAGGATGGGTGATTTATAACCATAAAAGTGAAGAGGAGAAAAACTGGGGTTTTAGGGGTTCACGATTTATTGTTTATTGAGAAAAACACTTCATTAAAAAAACTTGTGATATACTTTATGTACAAGATTCCTCTATAGAGTCAGCTATTTGGTTAAGTGTGTATGTAAAAAAAAAAAAAAAACACTCCTTACATACAGGAGCATTGACCAATATCTCAGTTTTGCGACTGTATAACACAATTGAGAATTACAAAACGAATGGATCCAATGAACGCAGCGGATCTTTACTCTTCACGCTACAGATTGCATATGGATTTTAACATTTTTAAGTGCTGGAATTATTGTAGACTTTACAACAGATATTGACAGGTGAACTCCAACAATCAGGCTGGCGAGCCGGTCTACCATATGATATGTTTGAAAGTGAACAATAAATACAGAAACCATAAAACTGCTATAGGGTCAGAGGAGAGCTCCTTAATGAGAAAAAGTAATTATCTTAATATTTAAAAAAAAGTTTTTCATGTCAAATTCTTTAGGGTCAAAGGTCATCCAAGTCACAGGTGTACCAGAGGGTGAATGACCTCACTTCCCTCTGAAGTCTGGGACTCTTTTAGTGTCACCTGTAATATATATATCCGTATTTGATACACTGCCAAAGAAAAAAACATTATCTATATACAGATTTAGCAGTGCTGACATTTTCATCTAATTGTCTCTTTTGTGCTCCGTGATAACTCATTTAGTTGGTTTGCCTGAAGACCTTAAGAAAACCAAAGCTCCTTTATTTTTAATTAAGTAGAATTGGACCTCTGTTGTGACAGCATTGTACTTTTTGAGTTTGACAGCACTGAATAAATTTGATACATTGTTAATTATCATTGATTCTAAAAATAAATGCTGGTTTAACCTGTAATTATTTTAAATAAAAACCCGAATGTAAAGAGAGCTGCTATGTAGAATAGAGATGGAGAGTTTTATACCAATGTACTGAAGTAACACCCTGTAAATTATACTATGTCAGGATGCCCCAAAAAAAACATTTAAAAGAATGCAACTAGAAGAGCAATCCAGGATTTTTGGTAGACTCAAGAAATAATCCTCATATTGAGAAATCTAGAAAGCTCCAAAAGTATTTTAGATGAGAAACTAAACTTTCAAAAACCTTTTAACATGTCATCGTGACATGTGAGAAGTTTTAAATGGTGGTGGTCTGAGAATTAAGACCCCCAACAATCGCTAAAACGAAGCAGCAGAAGCGCTCGGGTGAGAAACTAAGCGGCACAATGTTCTGCCACTTTGTTTTAGTGATCGGTGGGGGTCTCCGTGCTCAGACCCCCACCAATCAAATCATCTGACATGTCAATATGACATGTCAGAAGTTTTTTGAAAGTTTAGTTACCCCTTAATAACGTGCTTGGTGCACGGTGGGGGGTGCCAACAAGCCACTTAGCCTTGGACAGGTTATTTAAATACAGGTCTAGGGCAGCAAATTGATCTTTAAAGGAAAGCTATGTCTAGACAGTGAGTAATTTGTGCACACCTAGAAGACTGTCAGGATTTTATCAACGTAGCACCAAATATGCTCCATAGGTATATATGCTATTATCCTTATTTCTCGGGTTCAAAAGTAAGGGTATGCTCACACGGGCCGAAAAATCGGAAACAGAACGCCTTCAAACATCTGCCCATTGATTTCAATGGGAAAAACGGCGTTCTGCTAAGACGGGCCGTTTTTTTACGCAGCACGTAAAAAAACGGCCGCGAAAAAGTAGTGCATGTCCCTTCTTCAGCCATTTTTGGAGCCGTTTTTCATTGACTCTATAGAAAAACAGCTCCAAAAACAGCCGTGAAAAACACAGCGAAAATCGCGAGTGGCTTAAAAAACGTCTGAAAATCAGGAGCTGTTTTCCCATGAAAACAGCTCCATATTTTGAGACGTTTAGAGTGAAAGTTAAATATTGACTAGATGAAAAAAGTCACCTTGTTCACACTTGCCCTGTCACCTATAACAAATGATAGAAACAGGAAATGGAAAAGTTAAGGGTTTATTTATTTGTTTGGTTCTTAATAAGAGCTTCACCCTGATGACTGGGAATATGCAATGCAGTACAATACTTCCAATTACCTCTTCATGAGAAGCTCAAATACTTTTCTAAGTACTGTGTTGCGCATGTGGTTACAGAACGTGCTTGTCATTTGATGTGGCTATGTGGAGGAGCCAGTTCCTTTGTTTGACTTTCCTCACCATTAGTTCACTAGAAGGGACATGAGGCACCTGCTGCATTTATAGTGATATAACTTTTCTTCAGTAAACTACAAAGATATGTATAGAAGTATCTATAAGATTCCAGATAAATGTAACATTTAGTGAAGATGGAAAAGAGAGCAGCAAAGTGACAATAAACTAAGACTCAAGACTGATGAAATCATCGGAGTTATGGTGCTCTGAACCCAGAAATCAATACTTATAGGAGACCTGAGTTCGTATAGTTCATACAATGCCAAAGATAGGTAAAATATCTAACGTAGTATTATGTTAGAAGTTCTACGTTTCCTGATCCTGCGGGAGGGAGTGACCAATCGATCATTTTCTGTACATGTAATTACAGTTTAAGGCCTTATGCCCACTTCAGATTTTCCTTTAGGGTGCTATCTGTTTTTTTCACCGATAGCACCCTGACCCATTCATTTCAATGGGCCCATACACACTTCCGTAATTTTCACGGATCCGTTCTGTCAAAAGTAGAGCATGTCCTACATTTGTCAGTGATTCCGTGACAGTGGGGCCCATACAAGTCAATGGGTCCGTGAAAAAAATGGACGGCACACGGAAGGCTTCCGTGTGCCGTCCGATTTTGAAGGATCCGTTGCCCTAGCAATGGCAGGGCATGCCAAAGTTCACTAAAAACAGCACTAAATACTTCATGTGACCTTATTATGGGTGTTTCCTGGGACATGTGACAAGTTCAAATGAAGCTTAATACCTTCCGTTTTTTTAACGGAAACAAGGAACGGACACGGAGTGCACATGGAAGCCACACGGATACCATAACAGACACACGGATCCGTCAAAAACGTCTGTGAAAACGGTGATGGAAGTGTGCATGAGGCCTACAAGCCAAATCTGCCCAATATTTGGAACCTTTTATAATATGTACTCTATCTTGATTCTGGATAGAGAGGATGTGTTCTCCTAAATCTGTACCTCCGTCCTCAGTAAGCAGAAGGCAGAACTGAGACAAGGTGCATATTCCAAAGTTGCATCCCATTCTGATCTACAGGGTACCTCCATGATGTCTATAGCGGTTACTAGTCAATAATAATTTTGCATTCTAGTGCAGTATATAATAGGGTAACACAGTGCAATGAGACAGAAAAAGGACAGGATCCTAACCGTGTATAAAATTCGCAGGTAGACATTACATAGTCGCCATATCCCAGTGTGAACCTACTGTCTATGATCACCATAGAACAAGTACAAATCGCAACAGCTCAGATTAGTTTATTAGATTATAATTCCTAAAAGCAGACCACGGCAGGCAGAGATGATGAGGGCTGCCAGAAGCCGTTAGGATTGACAAGAAAAAGTCAGCTTCAAATGGGGTTAAATTCTGCAGCACCTTTGGGTCCTATTATTGTGCCACAACTTTGGCCCACTGGAGCATCATTTGGTACATTGAGTGGCCCGTTTGACCTGACCACATGTGAGGGTCTAGCGTGGGCTTAAGAGGCAATAGAATTGAAATGACTCCTCGATTTGAAGCAATGTTTGTATGCAGGAAATCGAATCCGTAAGGTATTAAGTGAAACTTTTTGATGTTTATTTTTGCATAATTTTTAGGTAATGAAGCTAAAGCAGGAAATGTATTCATTGTCTTACATTAAAAACTGAAACGAACAGCCACATCAAACCCCCAGCACAATATCCCTCCAATCTCTATGGCAACTGATGGGCCAATAATTATATCGTATGGTTGGAATTGTTGTTTTGTTTTTTTTACAGAGCAAAAAGAATATCACGGCACAGTGTGGTCTGCTCTTCAATCAGCAAAGTGGTTAACATCCCCAGTAAACAATAAACTTGATAAATGTGCCATATTGATAGCAGCAGGAGTTTTACAGACATTGAATTCAGACAGCTGTTTGCCGAGGAATTATTATTTCAACTGCAATACTTTTCTTCTAAGAGCAAAAGACTGTTTTATTACTGCCGAATCCGGAGACCGATCACAGTGATGAAGGTCTAGCCTGTAAAGGTGATGGGTTCCATTCTTATAAATTGTCTTTCCAATTACAGAAAATGATGTCTATATACAGTTCCGTAGTTGATTCCCAGGACAGACAGTAGACTAAGATTTTACGTTTTCCTATGTTGTGTTTGTCAATAAAGTTCAAATAACACAACATATCTAGCCCACTTTCTAATATATGTGTTAAAAAATCTGTACCCGAGCCATGAATTTGGTGACTGCAGCTACTGTGCTCCAAGATAAGTGCTTGATATGTTCTTTCATTTGAACTTTAGGGACATAAAAATTTACAACCCTCCTTTAGGCATGGCACTGCCGGTGTTAACAATAAATTGACTAAATGGCAACTATAATGAGTCAAAATGATAAAATGACTATTGTGTCATCTAAATCTGTATACAAGGAACTACATTAGCCCACAGTAAGCAAACCTGCAAGAATTAATCTGTTACATAAAGTATTTGTTCTTTTTAAGACGACCAATTGGACCCTTGTGGATCAAAAATGAAGGGAAAGAAAAAATATTACAAAATCTTATTAAAAAAAAGTTACTTATAGTTATAATGGACAAGTTCTTATAGGTCAGGTTAATCATACTGTGATGCCTGAAGTGTTAGAATTGCAATTACCAGGTGCCCACTATTACCATTACCTTGGTACCCACTGCTTTAGGGAAAACAGAAAGTGTCACAGTTCTGTTCAGTAGAGGACCATCTGGTCCTTGGAGAAGAACAGTCGCTACATTTTTAGTACTCCTCTCCCAGTTGATGAAACAGAACCGGGGGGGGGGGGGGGGAATCAGTCATGGTCTACCTGGTATAGTTCAAAACAGTCTGAGCTGTCTGGCCTGTTTCTGGTTCTCTCTCTAGTAAATGGGCTTTATGCCATTGCTCCTTTGCTTTTAGATATAAATGGATGTCCGCTGAGAACCTTGATGATATCTAATCTCTTATAATCAACTGAAATGGGTAAACTTGACATTATTTAAAAATATTTTTTCATTAGACCACTAATGATTTTTTTTCTCATATGTTTTTTTCTCATATGTTCATATTGAGTCAACCTTAATAATGCATAATGAAATATGTGGGTCATAAAGCAAAGTGTCATTGATTGTTTCAATGAATTTATTTCGATCCATTAAAAATGTCATACTTTCTGCAATGACTCCTTTGGACCCTTTTGGTATCTGAGGTCTATCTGCATGGTTGTCCTTAAAGGTGTTGTCCAACCCCCGTTCAAAGGCCCTTTTAGGGATGTTATAAATGTGACACCCCCCCCCCCTGATCGGAAACCCCCTCTATGAACCAGGAGGCATTATATGGAGGGCCATTTGACATTTCCACTGCGGCCGCTGCATGGGAAATGTCTGGTCACACAAGTCTTCCCCGGAGATAACAGCAGATTGCCAGAGGTTAGACAGGCCGGGTCTCCAGCGAACAGGTTGGGATGTGTTCATGGGACAACCCCTTTAAGTTCTAACCAAATGTTAGTATTGAATATTATATACATATTCCATTCATTCTGTGTGAAGTAATGACACCACTGTGTGCCAGGATGTAACGCTTCTCATCGACATTAGAAAGACAGGCGGTTACAAGCGTTTCTATCTCTTTATCTTCATGACTCTACATGAGCTATGTAGAGATGTCATTGTTTAGGGAGAGCGAAAACCATAACTAAGATAAATGTTAGATATGGTGAGATATTTGCATAATTTCTCTATTTAATAATAATACTTAAATGAGCAATGGAATATTTAATAGTGTTTGTGATTAGAACACGAATATTAAGATGTGTTTGCTTCATCTCTTATATTTTATGCATGATATAAATTTGTATTTATTTTAGACAGTCTGTGCTGAATTTAATATATTATAATATATATATATATATATATATATATATATATATATATATATATATATAAAATGTCAAAAAGATCTCGCCGCACTCCAGTAGATGATAAAAAATATAGTGGTTTTTATTTAGTCAACATAAATGCGATGTTTCAGTCCAACAATAGGACCTTTCTCAAGCTTGACAAAAAGTACCCAACAAGTAGTCCCGATCCTTGGACTAAACAATACAGTCAAAAGTATTATTTAGTCCAAGGACTGGGACTACTTGCTGGGCACCCGTACTTTTGTTCGCTGTGAGTGCTGCTGCTTTCTGTTTTCCCTATATATATATATATATATATATATATATATATATATATATATATATATATATATATATGTATATATTTATATGAAATTGTTCAGTAATACACTGATCCTTTTCACAGTTTCCTCACTGCCATGTGGCCCTCTATCCTCTACAACTCTATAGAAATAACTCGACAAATCCTAGGACCCAAGTAGCCTGTGTGCATAGAAATCTTCTAATGAACTTAATTTTTGGGGTTGTTTTATATTAATTGCTATAGAAAGTCCTATTGCCTGGCTGTTATAAAAATATATATATATATATATATACTGGAAGGATCTAAATGGCTCTAAAAGTCTATATTGATTTGTTCATTTCTGCCCATGGGTGCCGCATATTGACACCCAGTAGTTTATGATGAAGCAGAGCTCCAAGCTTATATATATATTTTTGTAGTGTGAGACAACCCATTAAATAATGGATTTTGTGCAGCTTGTCATTGTATTTACTGTGCCAATGCCTAGAAAAGGCTAACATGCTTATAGATGGACATGTAGTTGCTGCTTCAAAACAAGTCATATAAAAGCCACTAGCAGTACATTATTTATATGAATACAAGTGCATATAAGGAACTCTAAAAGTGCATTTTAAATTACATCCCTTTGACCCAGTCATGTCAAATGATACGTGAAACGACTTGTCTGCTTGACTTCATCCAACAGTCATTCAGCCCTTAGCTAAAGTTGCTACCTAATACCTGTGGTCAAATGAAACATGGATCTGGTCACTGAAGAATATGTCCAAATCTTTGAAGAAGAGGAGTCTGGTCCATTATAATATTTCCTTAGGCTACAGGAATATGTAACTGAAGAAGAGAGAGGGACGGTTTTCAGGTATTAGATAGGTGATGGCGAAATCATAGGAGGGAGCCACATCAATGAAAGCGTTTCCCGGAATGCGTTCTAGTTAATCCTCAGGCTCAGTGTAACCAGAGCAAGGATTGATGAAAAGAAATAGGATTATAATGAGGTCAAGAGGGTGGGTTGTGGTTTAGGAAGATAAGAAAGTTCAAAAACTGGGGACATAAAAAGAGTTGGATCTGTGGAGGGAAGGCATCAAATATCATCTAGCATCATTGCTTGGTTTGAAAACCGTTGGATACTTCTATTGTATTAAGTGGCATTGTATTTGGAGATATTTTGTTTCAGTTGGAAATCAATGAATGATATGGAGAATGGTGTCATAGTAAATCTTCTTTGGTTTTTATACATAGTGTACAGCACTATTGTAGAGCTGCGAGCTCGGTAGGATGTGCTGAATCTTACGCTTCTAAAACATTTTGACATTTTGAAATGGGTTCCCTGTTTTTATAAATAGTTTATTAAAAAGGAAAATAATTATTTGTTCAGGAAATCTCGAGGACCGCTTTTTTGTTGCTGTTGCAAACAATACAACAAGGACGTGGTATGTGTGTGCAGACCAAACCTCCTAGCATAGTTGAAGAAGGATACTTATGCCGGGTTCCCACATCGTGTAAACGCTGCGGAATTTCCACAACGGAATTCTGTGTGGAAATTCCGCAGCATTTACCGTAGCAGCAAAGTGGATGAGATTAAGAAAATCTCATGCCCCCGCTGCGGAAAACAACGCAGCGTAAACGTTAAGAAATTGAGCAGCGGTGTGGAATTTAAATCCGCAGCATAATTGGTTGAACTTCTGTTGAGGGTTTTCCCCATTGAATTCAATGGGGCTGCAAAACCCGCAACAGAAAGCCAAGCGTTGCGACTTTTGGGGTGGAATTGCGGCTGCAAAAATCGCAACTCAGGAAAAAAAATATCATACTTACCCAAAACTCTCTCCTTCTTCCTGCAGTCCGGCCTCCTGGGCTGATGTTGCATCCCATGTGACCGCTGCAGCCAATCACAGGCTGCAGAGTCACATGGCCTGCAACGTCATTTTAGGAGGCCAGACTACGCGCAGAGAAGAGGGAGGGATTAAGTATGAAGGAAATTAAGTATGAAGCAGAAATTCTGTTAGAAAAACTGCACCACAATGTGGTGTGGTTTTTCGGATGGACTGTGCTGCAGGTTCCAGGTCGGATACGCTGCACAGTTTTTATGCAGCGTATCCGATCCATGGAAACCCGGCCTTAAAGGGGTTTCCTTTATTATGTAGTTAAAGCTTTTTCATTGTATAATAAAAAAAGATTAATCAAATTCCTAATACTTTTTTTTCAACTCCACAGTTTTAAAATATCTCTTCTTGATGTCAGTGAATCTGTCCTAATCGTGTCCTAATAACACAGGCTGCTTTTAAAAGCAAAAGCTCTTAAACTCTTAGGTCCCAGAAAACGCGCCAAAAAACGGCCAAAAATGCCTCCCATTTCAATGGGAGACGGAAGCGTTTTTTTCCTACGAGCGGAAAAACCGTCTCGCGGGAAAAAGAAGCGACATGCCCTATCTTCGGGTGTTTACGTTTCTGACCTCTCATTGACATCAATGGGAGGCAGAGAAAGCATTTTTCGTGTCGTTTTTGCCTTCGGCGCTCAATGGCCGTGAAAAACGCCGCAAAAAACACAGCAAACGGCGTTCAGGCAGATCAAATTCTGCCTCAAAATTCCAGACTAAATTTTGAGGCAGAATTTTCTGCCAGCAAAAAACTCAGCTTAAAGAGGGCCTAAGGGTATGTTCACACAGCGTTTTTTGCAGGCAGAAAATTCTGCCTGGGAAAATCAGCTCCGGTTTTTTAGACGCGTTTTTTGACACGGTTGTTTACCTATTTCTTTAACAGGCAAGGGGAACAACCGCAAGCAGTTTTTGACATGAAAGGCGCCAAAAATCGCGTCAGCGTTTTTTCCGTCTCCCATTGACTTCAATGGGGTTTTTGATGCGGAAAATGGCTGCGTAAAAAACGCCTGCGAAAAAGAAGTGCATGTCACGTCTTGAGCCGTTTTTGGAGGCGTTTTTCATTGACTATAGAAAAACAGCTCCAAAACCGCCGTAAAAAAAACTCTGCGAAAAACGTGAGTTGCTAAAAAAATTGCTGAAAATCAGGAGCTGTTGTCCCTTGAAAAACAGCTCCATATTTTCAGACGTTTTTTGCTAAGTGTGTGAACATACTCTAAGTGGAATAAAAAAAAAAAGAGGTAGAATTTGTCCTTTTTACTTTCTCTCCCTTTATGATCCACACCTGGTTTTGTCTTAAAAAAAAAACTGCACAAAACCTGATCAAAACCTGCACATGTGAATACACCCAAACACTTGTTATAGCAATGTATCAAATTTAACAAGGCAGATCCATTGATCAGTCCTAAAGAAAGACTTGTAAGAGGGGCAGTGGGGTATAAGTAGAGACTTGCCCTAAAAAAAGAGGGTTATAAAAGTTATAACTTTATTTATAAAAGCCCTTTAAGTAAAATAAATATTACAAAAAAGAAAAATACTAGGTATTTAATATAAAAAACAACTTATAGAAAAACAATAATAGAAAACAAATACAAAAGACAGACACTTGTTCTAGCATAGCCGGGCAATGCATGTTTTAATTTCACTGCTTTACATAATTATTATGACAAAGATGTGACATTTGATGTATAATCACATAAACATCAGACTACTATATGTATATCATTTACATTCTACATGAAAGCAATGAATAGTATGAGGTCAGGCTAAGTGAATCTTTATTATCACTATGAACATAATTACATGTTTACAAAATAATTTATTTTCTTCATCTGTATATTAAATTGCAACATCTTGACTACACTCCTAACATGATAATCTCATAGACTCCCAGAGTTCTGTATGCCAAGTCTGCTTTGCTATGTAGTGACACAGAGGTTGAGAATGTAACATTACATATTTATGCAGATTAGCTTGTCAGTTGTCAGCTGAGTGACAACCACTGTATAAGGATACAACAACCACAATGGTACAACTATTAGAACCTTTTATTGGTTCATGCCCACCTGTGATTGTTATCTTCCAGGTCCATTCTATAGTGTGTGGTCAGGTTTGTTTCTTTAAAATATTTCTTCTTTCCATATGTATTCATGATCATCACCATAGTGATATATAACCTATTTCAGCATAATAACCATTTTATTGTATTCAATATCTTTCGACTGCTTGTGTACCCTGAATTCAGAACGTTGAACTGCATGTGCGAGTAGGCAAAACATGGTTTTAATAAACTCCGTACAATGGCTATTATGACCTGGTTCAAAGGCGGTGCTGATGTCTGAACCCTGAATCCGAGCAGTAGACATGGTTATATGTGGATTATAGATTTTATATTCTACGTGGGATCTCTATAAAAGGGATCCTTTTCATTAGATTATGTAGAAGTGTTTTATAAGTAGGGTTATAAAGTGTACCTATCATTAATGAATCATCATCACTACCTTGTCAACGTCTATAACCAAAAGGCATCTTTATGACTGTAAATAGAGAGAGTTTATCTCCAGATGCAAACCGCTGGTAACACTAAAGAACAGAAAGGCCAGATTAGACTTTGCTAAAAAAAACAAAAAACAACAAACATCTAAAAAAAGCTGCTCAGTTCTGAAACAACATTCTTTGGATGATGAAGTGAAGATGAACCTGTACCAGAATGATGGAAAGAGGACAGTAAGGGGAAGGAAACAAAGGGTTCATGATTCCAAGCATACTGCATCATCTGTCACACATGGTGAGGGCGGTGTTATGGCATGGGCATGAATGGCTGCCAATGTGTCAGTGGTATTTATTTATGATGTGGCTGTGGATAGGAGGATGTGGATCAGTCACATGCTGCAAACCTGCCGTCGCTTCACAGTACAGATAGATAATGACTAAAAACATATTGAGAAAGCAACCCAGGAGTTTCTTGAGGCAAAGAAATCATCTGACCTCATCCAGATTGAGCATGCTTTTCACTGAGGGTATGTGCACACACAGACAGAATCAAAAACGTCTGAAAATACGGAGCTGTTTTCAAGAGAAAACCGCTCCTGATTTTCAGACGTTTTTTAAGCCACTCGTGATTTTCGCAGCGTTTTTTCGTGGTGTTTTTTACGGCCGTTTCTGGAGCTATTTTCAATAGAGTCTATGAAAAACAGCTCCAAAAACGGCTGAAGAAGTGACATGCACTTCTTGTTCGTGGCCGTTTTTTTTACAACATCTTCATTGCTTTGTTTCAAATCCAGTGTGGTGGTGATAAAAATTGTGTCATTGTCCAAAATCTCCTGAACCCGAATGTATATGGGCAAGTGGTATTCAAATAATCTATCCTCCCTGTAGCCATGGTTCTTGATATAATCTAGCAAGTGTGACCATATATATATATATTTATATGAAAAAATGCGGTTTATTCAGCCAACATCAAACAGTGCAAAGTTTCAGTCCAACATTAGGACCACTATCTATCTATCTATCTATCTATCTATCTATCTATCTATCTATCTATCTATCTATCTATCTATCTATCTATCTATCTATCTATCTATCTATCTATCTATCTATCCTACTATACACAACAGTCTCTTGCAAAATATAAGGCAGCACTCCAAATTTATGGGATCACTTTAATCACTACATGCGACGTTTCAGCCCTACTCAATAGGGCACTTCTCAAGCTATTGCTTGAGAAAGACCCCATTGAGTAGGGCTGAAACGTCACGTGTGGGGATTAGTGATCCTATTTTTCACAAAATTTGGAGTGCTGCCATGTATTTAGGAAGAGACTGTTACGAGTTTTAGGACACCGGTCACGCGTTCAAACAAGGATATTGCACCCTACGTCTACTTAAAACAGTGCTGTGTTTTTACCCATTTTATATATATATATGTATGTGTGTGTGTGGACTTAGTTCCAGCTCTGGGTGTATGAGCAGCATAGGTTCCCACCTCATAGAGGTTGCCTTGTCGTGGCAGGTGGGCTCACACAATTTCATCAAAATGTGCGCTATATAAATGTATTTTTTTTAAGCCATTACAAACCTTTAGGACATCATAAGACAGAGTCCACTTTTCACTTAAAAAGTACCAGTATACAGTATGTAAAGCCAATAATCATCTGGGTAGTTGAATGTGAATTGATATGTAGATTGTACAATATGACTGAAAATATAAAGATCTCCATTTACTTACGTTATGTGCGGAGAAGGAATACGGCTATACTGCGCTGATAAAAAGTTACAGTAGTTATTTCCTCCTCCATTACTGGAACCTCTTAAGGTTGCCAAGACATCTACATTACAATTAATCCCAGATGCCAGCAGAAAGAACTGTCTACCTGCATACTTGGCTCTGAGCGACTCTCAGGTGTTCTGTTCTTCTTTAACACATCAATATTTACACGGACCCCACGCCAAATCGGAGTCTTTTTTTTGTACAGCCTTAAAACCTATTTCCTGCACAACCGGTTTCTTGTGATCAGCCCTGGCAGCCGACCCACCCTTTTAACTCTTCAAACACTGCATGGGAAGCTCAGAGAGAGCAGGTAGAGGAGTCAGGTGTGTGCCGGGCTTGTCGGGACTCTGTCTACTGCCCCGGAGGCAGGATTCCCTGCTGTTTAAAAATAACTTTTGGACCGGGACTCCTGGTTGGAATCATGATGGATTTCCTTAGGAATATTCTGGTCAGTTATGTATATTTTTTATTTCGGTTTTATCAGGAGCATACTGTATTTTTTGCTACAGGTACTGTACTTGTGTTTACCTTTCTGCAGGCTGTGTACACATAACACTTCACTAACTCATTCCTTCAGGGGCCAAATTGAAAGGCCAAAGAATATCTTTATTTTCCACTGTAACCAACTGATCTGCGAGCATATGCTATATGCTATTTTGTTATGGTTTTTTTTTCATTATAATGTACAGTAATTTTTTTTCCTCACATGCCATACATAAGTAATATAAACTTGACATGTCTTACTTCATCGAGATGAAGTGATATTTATCTGTTTATCGATATATAGTTTATCATCTATCTATCTATCTATCTATCTATCTATCTATCTATCTATCTATCTATCTATCTATCTATCTATCTATCTATCTATCTATCTATCTATCTATCTATCTAATCTATCTATCTATATCACATATAAAATATATTTACAATGACCAACGCCTTCAAAGGATTATGACAGAAGTGTCAGAATAAGGTAACAATGCAGTCCACTACTATTTCATATTGTGCAAGTATATCAGCAACAAGATTTGTGATATTTCCCAGGATTGACACGTATTAGACAGGATCGCCCTTTAGATATTGTTTATTGTAACAATATATGCCTCCTTTGTACAATAAGATAGATTGATTGATTGATTGATTGATTGATTGATTGATTGATTGATTGATTGATTGATTGATTGATTGATTGATAGATAGATCGATAGATAGATATTAGATCAATAGATAGATAGATAGATAGATAGATAGATATGAGATAGATAGATAGATAGATAGATAGATAGATAGATAGATAGATAGATAGATAGATAGATAGATAGATAGATAGATAGATAGATAGATAGATAGATAGATATTAGATCAATAGATAGATAGATAGATAGATATGAGATAGATAGATAGATAGATAGATAGATAGATAGATAGATAGATAGATAGATAGATAGATATGCGATAGATAGATATGAGATAGATAGATAGATAGATAGATAGATAGATAGATAGATAGATAGATAGATAGATAGATAGATAGATAGATAGATAGATAGATAGATATGAGATAGATAGATAGATAGATATGAGATAGATAGATAGATAGATAGATATTAGATAGATAGATAGATAGATAGATAGATAGATAGATAGATAGATAGATAGATAGATAGATAGATAGATAGATAGATAGATAGATAGATAGATAGATAGATAGATATGAGATAGATAGATAGATAGATATGAGATAGATAGATAGATATGAGATAGATAGATAGATAGATAGATAGATAGATAGATAGATAGATAGATAGATAGATAGATAGATAGATAGATAGATAGATAGATAGATAGATAGATAGATAGATAGATAGATATGAGATAGATAGATATGAGATAGATAGATAGATAGATAGATGGATGGATGGATTGTGACATTACATGACTGTTACACCTGTTTGGCAGAGGAAAGCAGTAACTTATCTGTATGTGTAAATCCAGCTTAAGTGAAACATTAAATAGTTGTAAGATAAATAAAAGTTGTCTACATTGATTGGCTGTAAGAAGTTCCATCGCTGCCTGATAGTCGAAAAATATGTAATTACTTATTGTTTGTCGGCATTATATCTCCTTATGTAGTCACCAGCAGAGGAAACATAAGGAGAGGAGGAAAGACAAGCAGACAAGCGACCTCAAAGCAATTAAATTTACATAAAAACATAACATTCTTATTACATATATTGCATGTCTTTTAATCATTATCAACTTGATGTATGGTCGTTTTTACAAATTTATCTTCCAATGTAAAGGGACCCAGATCCCCAAATATCTAATTAGCAGCTTATATTTAATAAGAATTATGGGAACGAAGTAATTTCTGATCTTGTTTGAAGGGTTTATGTGAAGGTCAGGTGAGCATACACTAATTTATTAGGTAATGGGACAAATAGCAATTCGCTAGTGTATGTTAAATATTGGGATTTCTCCCTTCATACTGTAAGTGGAAGTGTTCTAGTAATAGAGCAGGTAGAGGCAGGGGCGGACTGGCCCACGGGAGCACCAGAGGTTTTTCCGGTGGGCCCAGGCTCTTACACAATAATGGGCCCAAAGGACAAGCAGAAGACAACCCATTTGGACCTGACTTTGAGGCCAATCACTTGGCACCAGGGTCTATTTATCATGAGTTAATAAACAAATAACCGAATAGACGTTATTGATGATATGTCCCGGTGATATATAAAAACAAATACTATGATGCAATTAAAAATGGACGTGCACATATTCTGTAGAATGAAGGGTAATCTCTCAATCATGTCTTCTGGTGGCGCCCCCCCCCCCCCATGTAAAAGTCTATAGCAGGGCCGCCATTTAGAGTATTGGTTTAGTCTTATGTGACAGTGAAACATATTGGCCCCCATCAGGCCCAAGAGCCCTGGTGTGTGACCGTAACCTTTTCAACCCCTATTTTTACATACTTGACAGCAGGTTATAGTTTCCAGCTTGTAAACGGTAGAATCTCAATTATAAGAAAAGTTTAAGGATCTGCTATTTATACAATTCCCTAATACCTTATTGTAGGATGATCAGATATAGCCTAAACTGTAAGGTTGTCCAATGGAAGCCAGACACATAGATATCCCTTTTGTTAGCCTCTTGAGAAATATAAAAGCCATTTCTAAATTTCTATGAACAGAAAATCATGGCACTCGTGTGGCATTGCGGTTTATAAACCCATAGAACCCAACCCTTGTTTTTATTTGTGTAACGTATGGGAATATATTCCCCACTCTTCTGGTTTAGCTAGATTCTTTAGGAATACTAGGAAAATAAATAGAGACATAAAATGTATAAGCAATAAACCAATAGAACAGGAACAGTATACAGTAGTGAGTATATTCGGTGGCGGTTGTAAACTACTTGATCAATTGTTTTTTTGTACTTGCAGCCTGCAGCATTGTTTTTCGATTTTGCATACAAAGTTTTCTTTATTGTGACCTGCTCGACAACTTTATAGTACAAAACTACCGGTAATTGTATCTATTGTGAATACATTTCTTGCTGTGATACATTTGTAAAGAGAATCTCAATTGTATTCTTTTGTCATGCAGCCAAATTTTTTATGCAGCAAAATTTTGGTGGCACATAGCAGAAGAAGAAGATCACTTACAGACTAAGGGTTATTTGGAAATGTGCAAAAATGTGTCCAAATAGTGCAGTTAAAGTATGGGTAAAGTACCTTTCTTGTTTATCTTGCCTAAAATATTTATACACCTTTAGTATAGGTAAGCCTGACCAGTTGGCTCAATGCAGAGTTTCTGTTGACCTAGCGATTTAGTGCCCTGTCCATGAATACTTGGTTATTTGATGTTCATATGTACCTAGTAGGCCAGTGCCCAATTTCCTTTCCTGGTGATCCAATGTTCACCTCTAGTGGACAATGGTTAGGCAAGAGACTGTCCCTGGGGTCTGTGTTTGATAGGCATCTCTTAGTATCCAGTGGCCATTCCCGGTGGCCCATGTAAATCTAATAGCATCTTTGTTATTTCAGTTGCTTCATAAATCAAATCTAGAATGAAGAATATCCCTGGCATTCCAGGTCTTTGGGTGGTTGAATAGGTTTTGAAAATATTACCTATTTCTTTATAAAGGGGGCATTGTATCATATCTACACTTAATTGTTATCATACAGTATTTGTGTCTGGTGTCTATGCGATGAGTGGATGTTCTGCTGTCAGACACACTTCTGCTTAGAGCGTAAACCAGTGAAATCTCTTACACACTGCAATCATTAATGATCACACAACTTTAATGTCACAAAGGAAACCCAAGGTAGTTAGGATTTGAACCATTTTTTTAAGGTAATTTTTGGATAACATATTAAATAGTGTCTGTCTGGAAATTTTACACTACCATGCGGCTGACACCACAAGGTAGATATCGGGTAACAGATTAGTAACATGTCAGTGTTGAAGTTGTTAACATCGTTAACACTGGTATGTTCCTAATCCATTACCCGATTGGCTACCTACCGGTGTGAGCCGGTAGGTAGCCGTTTGGTAGTGTGAATTTTAATGACAGACTCTTGTTAAAAAAAAGTTTCCACCATAATATCAATATAATATTAAAATGTATTTATACCCCAGGAGTAAACATTATACTAAAAGGGTTAAAGTATATTCCTAATGCTCTTCTACTGGTATATTTGATAAGACAAACCTCCATCAATATAATGACTAGACAAAGATCATGTAATGTGTCATTTTCAACTACTTAATAACATATAATCTATGCAAATCAGGACATGTAATTTATTAGTAGACTCGAAAACTGTGAACGTTATGTTCAGTGCTGTCAAAACACAATCTTCTAATAATGGTACTAATTGAATTAATTTAACTGTAAGTATAACACAAACTGATGATAATAATAATAATAAAGCATTGGGATCTAAAGCAGGGATTTTTGTTAGGGTATGTTCACACAAAGTTCTTTGCAGGCTGAAAATTCTGCCTCAAAATTCCGTCTGGAATTTTGATTTGCCTGCACGCCGTTTGCTCTGTTTTTCACTGACGGATTGCCAAGTGATGCTGAAAAAAAGCAGGATTTTTTTTTTTTACAGACATGAAAAACTGATGATCACTGATGCTACATGGACATTAAAAACTGACATATGGGACGCCCTCTGACGCAATACTGATTTTACTGATGTAAAATTGTCCGTTTTTCCCTGATGAAACACAAACAAGTTATGTATCGCTCCTCTGAATACAGCCTAAGAAGAGAGGCAGCTGTATGCTGCAAACTTTGTAGTCGGAAAACGCGCCAAAAACGGCCGAAAATGCCTCCCATTGATTTCAATAGGAGGCGGAGGTGTTTTATAAAGATATGGCATGTCCCTTCTTTTTCTCGCGAGCCGGTTTTTCCGATCACGGGAAAAATAAGGGACGTGCCCTATCTTCGGACGTTTATGCCTCTGACCTCCTATTGACATCAATGGGAGGCAGAGAAAACGTATTTCGCGGCGCTCAATAGCCATGGGCGAAAAACACAGCGAAAAATGCAGCGAAAATCGGCGTGCAGGCAGAGGAAAATCTGCCTCAAAATTCCAAACGGAATTTTGAGGCAGATTTTCCTCCTGCAAAAAACACCATGTGAACCCAGCCTTAGGCTATGTTCACACGGGGTATTTTGCCGAGTTCTTTGACGCGGAAACCGCGTCGCAAAACTCGGCAGAAACGGCCCGAGAACGCCTCCCATTGATTTCAATGGGAGGCGTCGGCGTCTTTTTCCCGCGAGCAGTAAAACTGCCTTGCGGGAAAAAGAAGCGACATGCCCTATCTTCGGGCGCTTCCGCCTCTGACCTCCCATTGACTTCAATGGGAGGCAGGAGAAAGCGTACTTCTCGCTGTTTTATGCCCGCGGCGCTCAATGGCCGCGGGCGAAAAACGGCGCGATAATCGCCGCGAAAATCGGCGTGCAGGGAGAGGAATATCTTCCTCAAAGTTCCAAACGGAATTTTGAGGCAGATATTCCTCCCCCAAAATACTCCGTGTGAACATAGCCTTATGGGGATACTAAATATGTCTATAATATTTTGTGTTTTGTGATGTTTATTTAATAAAGTGTATTACAATGCAGTGTTTTATTGAGATATATCTGTATATACCAATACATTCTGCCTGTGAAGAACACTTATTGAGGTTTTTAGGCAGAGAAAATCCTTTCATAAATAACAGTGCAACCTGTGCTAATGCTAATGATTTTCCGTCCGAATTTGCGAGTGGAAAATCTGTCGCATGTTACAGACGTAGCAAAGTTTGAGATTTTCACAAATCTCATCCACACGCTGTGAAAAAAAATTTGCGTGGAAAATGACCTGCAGTGAGGATTTAAAAATTTGCAGCATGTTAACATCTATTGCAGATTTTCACCAAGGATTTTACTCATGTCAATGAAAGGAGGGAAATCCGGAAAACAAATTCTGCAGCAAAATTTGCATATGTCACATGTGTGTAATGTGTGGCCCCTCCCCCATTGGACAAACTACATAGCACATCAGAACCTAGCGGTGTCATGTGTAGTTTCTCCAACTGACCTGTGTAATTAGAAACTACAAGGGACATAATGCTACAGTGGGCCCTCCCTCCTCCAATAGGCCTGCCATCTGACCGACCTTGCCGGGTACTTACGCCGGCCCTGGGCGCATGGCTCGATACAAGATAACTGTACAGTAACAAGCCATGTACCAGTGTGCCCATTACATGACCCAGGCAGATTTTTATCCAATGGAAGTAAAGAATGAAGCTTCTACAGAAAACTGGAACATGATTTACTGTCTTCTCTAAACATCATCTGATAGTTCCATAGAAGCCACTGTTAACTGGTCAGGTACCGGTGTTGTATAGATTGCTAGATGAAGGATGGTACGGTATACTGCATGAGACTCTTCAATGAACGTTACTTTGTTTTAGTAGATGTTACATTTTTATGACATACTATGCAAATCTAAATAGTTATGAAATCCCAACGGGACAGCTTGAAGCGTTGCTTGTATAGACTTCCCTATTGGCTGCCCTATGCTACTGCATTTTTAAATACCTGATAAACATGTAGTTCACTTATGTGATTAATTTTATATGTGAATGGGAATAAAATGGCACGTAAAGCAGCAAGTGAATTTGGAGAATTTCTATTCTCTATTGTAAACTCAACTTTATTACAAGAATAATCTGTGTATTTTTTTAAAATAATTTCGGCCTATAAAATACACACACACACTCACACACACACACACACACACACACACACACACGGCTTCTATAAGGGTTGTCACCTATTTTTGCTAGACTGCTGAATGGGTAATCTGCCTATCAATGTAACAAAATATGGGCATTAAACAAGGGTCTTCAAAGAGGCAACCCATGCAACTGCTATGGGGTCCCAGGATTGCCGATTGGTCTTGTCCCCTTTTAATGGGTGGTGAGAACCTGAACATGAATTTGATCTTCACAGGTGCTGCAATGTTAGCTGACAAGGTAGTAAAAAATGTACTTACGTCATAAAAATGGGATAGGGCCACCGGTACCTTTTTATTTGGGTGGTTTTGAGTGTTTAACCCCTTAAGGACTGAGCCTGTTTTGGCCTTAAGGACACAGCCTATTTTTTCAAATCTGACATGTGTCACTTTATGTGGTAATAACTCCGGAATGCTTTTACCTATCCAAGCGATTCTGAGATTGTTTTCTCGTGACACATTGGACTTTATGTTACTGGCAAAATTTGCTCGATACATTAAGTATTTAATTGTGAAAAACATCAAAATTTAGCGAAAAATTGCAAAAATTAGCATTTTTCTAAATTTATATGTATCGGCTTGTAAGACAGATAGTAATACCACACAAAATTGTTGCTAATTAACATCACCCATATGTCTACTTTAGATTGGCATAGTTTTTTGAACGTCCTTTTATTTTTCTATGACCTCACAAGGCTTAGAACTTTAGCAGCAATTTCTCACATTTTCAAGAAAATGTCAAAAGGCTATTTTTACAGGGGCCAGTTCAGTTGTGAAGTGGATTTTAGGGCCTTATATATTAGAAACCCTCGATAAGTCACCCCATTTTAAAAACTTCACCCCTCAAAGTATTCAAAACAGCATTTAAAAAGTTTATTAACCCTTTAGATGTTTCACAGGAATTAAGGCAAAGTAGATGTGAAATGTTCAAATTTCTTTTTTTTTTTGCAGAAATTCATTTTTCATCTATTTTTTTTGTAACACAGAAAGTTTTACCAGAGAAACGCAACTCAATATCTATTGCCCAGATTCTGCAGTTTTTAGAAATACCCCACATGTGGCCCTAGTGCACTTATTGACTGAAGCACCGGCCTCAGAAACAAAGGAGCACCTAGAGGATTTTGGGGCCTCCTTTTTATTAGAAAATATTTTAGGCTCCATGTCGGGTCTGAAAGGCTCTTGCGGCGCCAAAACAGTGGAAATCCCCCAAAAGTGACCCCATTTTGGAAACGACACCCCTTGAGGAAATTATCTAGGGGTATAGTTAGCATTTTGACACCGCAGGTTTATTGCAGAAATTATTGGAAGTAGGCCGTGAAAATGAAAATCTACATTCTTTCAAAGAAAATGTAGGTTTTATCTAATTTTTTCTAATTTCCACAAGGACTAAAAGGAGAAAATGCACCACTACTTTTGTAAAGCAATTTCTCCCGAGTAAAAGAATACCCCGCATGTGGTCATAAACGGCTGTTTGGACACACGGCAGAGCTTAGAAGGGAAAGAGTGCCATTTGTCTTTTGGAGATCAAATTTAGCAGGAATGGTTTGCGGAGACCACGTCGCATTTGCAAAGCCCCTAAGGGACCAAAACAGTGAAAACACCAAAAAAGTGACTCCATTTAGGAAACTACACCCCTTGAAGAATCCATCTAGGGGTGTAGTGAGCATTTTGAACCCACAGGGGTTTCATAGATTTTATTAGAATTGGGCAGTGAAGATAAAAAAAAAACATTTTTTTCCAATAAGACGTAGCTTTAGCTCAAAATTTTTCATTTTCTCAACAAATAAAGGAATAAAAGAACCCCAACATTTGTAAAGCAACTTCTCCGGAGTACGGCAATACCCAATTTGTGGTCATAAACGGCTGTTTGGGCATACGGCAAGGATCAGAAGAGAAGGAGTGCCATTTGGCTTTTGGAGCACAGATTTTGCTGGATTGGTTTCTTGACACCATGTCACTTTTGCAAAGCTCCTAAGGTACCAGTACAGTGGAAACTCCCCAAAAGTGACTCGATTCACGAAACTACACCCCTTGAGGAATTCATCTAGGGGTGTAGTGAGCATTTTGACCCCACAGGTGTTTCATAGATTTTATTAGAATTGGGCAGTGAAAATAAAAAAAATCCTTTTTCTTCAATAAGACGTAGTTTTAGCTGAAAATGTTTCATATTCTCAACAAATAAATGAAAAAAAGCACCCCAACACTTGTAAAGCAACTTCTCCTGTGTACGGCAATACCACATATGTGGTCATAAACTGCTGTTTGGGCACAGAGTAGGGCTCAGAAGGGAAGGAGCGCCATTTGGCTTTTGGAGTACAGATTTTGCTGGATTGGTTTCTGGGCGCTATGTCGCATTTGCAAAGTCCCTGTGGGACCAAAACAGTGGATCCCACCCAGAAGTGACCCCATTTTGGAAACTACACCCCTCAAGGTATTCACCTAGGGCTGTAGTAAGCATATTAACCCCACAGGTGATTGGCAGAAATTGGTGTGCACTCGATATTGCAGAGTGAAAATGTTTTTTCAATAGATATGCCAATATGTGGCGCCCAGCTTGTGCCACTGGAGACACACACCCCAAAAATTGTTAAAAGGGTTCTCCCGGGTATGGCGATGCCATATATGTGGAAGTAAACTGCTGTTTGGGCACACTGTAGGGCTCAGAAGGGAGGTAGCGCCATTTGGCTTTTGGAGCGTGGATTTTGCTTGTAGTAGTTTTGTTTTGAGTCTTACTGGTGTTTCCGTTTATAATGTGGGGGTACATGTAAGGCGGGCGGAGTATATAAGGGGCATAGTCAGGTGGTATAGTGGGGTAAAAAAAAACAATAAAATAATCCATAGATGTGTGTTATGCTGTGACACAATCCTTTCTGCACAGGCCGGTGTCGCACTAATAAATGGTCTTTACTTATTCCTCTTTTGGTCCACACTCGGCACCTTTGAAGTTTGGGGAATTTTGCTGGGAAAGTGTTGTCCTAGTATAATACGGGCGCCCTCACTTCCAGCAGATATGTTTGGGCCCACCCCTTCCTGGTTCCCTAATTTTAGGGGCCTTGATAATTCGCCACTTGAAACAGAAGAAATGTTCCCCTCGAGCCGGCACAACTACATATTTTTCTTTCCTGATTTATTGGTGCCTTGACTAATTTGATTTTTTCATAGACGTAGTGGTATGACGGCTGGTTTGTTGCGGGACGAGCTGTAGTTTTTATTGGTACCATTTTGGGGTACATGCGACATTTTGATCACCTGTTATCCTTTTTTTTTTGGGAGGCCAGGTGACCAAAAAACAGCAATTCTAGCATTTTTTTTAGTTTTTTTTATACAGCGTTCACCACGCATTATAAATTACATGTTACTTTTATTCTGCAGGTCAGTCCGATTCCGGTGATACCTAATTTATAGCACTTTTTATGTTTTACAACTTTTTGCACAATAAAATAACTTTTGTAAAGAGAATGGATTTTTTCTGTCGCCAAGTTGTGAGAGCCATAACGTTTTTAATTTTTCGTCGAAGGAGCTGTATGAGGGCTTATTTTTAGCGAGACGAGTTATAGTTTTTATGGGCACCATTTTTAGGTACATGCGACTTTTTGATCACTTTTTATTAAAATTTTTGGAAGACAAAGTGACCAAAAAATAGCAATTATGTCAGTATTTTTTATTTATTTTTTTTACGGCGTTCACTGTGCGGAATAAATAACATAATATTTTTATAGTTCAGGTCGTTACGGTCGCAGCGATACCAAATATGTATGGCTTTATTATTTTTTTCAATAATAAATGACTTGATAAAGGAAAAAGGGCGATTGTGTTTTGTGTTATTATTTGAAACTTTTATTGTATGTTTTACAACTTTTATTTTTACTTTTTTTACACTTTTTTTTACACTTTTGTTTAGTCCCACTAGGGGACTTGAAGGTCCAACTGTTTGTTTGATGTTCTAATACATTGCACTACCTATGTAGTGCAATGTATTAGAACTGTCAGTTGTTCACTGACAGCAAGCCGATCAGGCTCCGCCTCAGGGCGGGGCCTAATCGGCTAACGTAATGGCAGATAGGAAGCCATTGTTAGGCATCCTGTTGCCATAGTAGCAGTCGCCAGCCTTGCCATCGCATGGCAAGGCTGCCGATTGCATACAAACCACTTTGATGCAGCGATTGCATTGAATCGCTGCATTGAAGGTGTTAATGGCAGGAATCGGAGCTAGCTCCGGTTCCTGCCGATAGATCGGGGTGTCCGCTGTAACATACAGCGGACACCCACTGCTGATGACGCCGGCTCAGCTTCTGAGCCGGAAGCTGAGCCGGCGCCATCTTGCCGATGGTACCGGAAGCCTCCTGGGCCCCGCCGACGACGGGGCATAGGAGGATTCCGTTACAGGCTGATCGGGAGGTAAGCATTAGCCCTCCGATCGCCTTTGCAGCCACCGGCAACCCAGCGATCACGTTGCTGGGGTGCCGATGGCTATAAACTCCTCACATGCTGTGATCTCTATTGAACGCAGCATGTGAGGGGTTAATCGGTCGGATCGGAGGGTAGCTCCGGTCCTGGCCGATACCTCAGGGTGCCAGCTGTAACATACAGCTGTCACCCGGCGGTGATGTCGCTGGCTCAGCTCCTGAGCCAGCTTCATCTCCATCACGTACAGTTACGTGGAGATGCGCGAAAAGGCCATCTCCCATCACGTAACTGTACGTGAAATGGCGCGAAGGGGTTAATGATAAGCTGCACCTAAAAGTGGGCTCATTTTTACCTTTGCTATGAGGCCCACTGTGCTCCCTTGACATCAATGTATCAACACATTACTAACCGTCTAGTAAAAATAGGTGACAACCTCTATAGAAGGCGCCACTTGAAAAATATGGAAATAGGAACAAATAGCTGTAACTAAGAAACGAAATATGAAGCACTAAATACTATAGTACTTTATTCTATGGATATAAATATAAACTGGAACAAGTAGATGAATTTCCATCTCTGACATGAGTTGCTCTTCAAATGGGTTAAAAATGACATCTAGGATTTTGTCTCCCACAAAGAACATATATTAATAGGACTGTTATAATTATCTTGTTCCATGACTTTCACAACTATTGGGAAGTCATGACCTTGTAGCAAAATATATCCCCCTTTGCCTATCTACATTTTGTACGTAGAAGTCCACGATTGTGTGCTTAATTGTATGCTATGTTTGTCACTTGTCGGCAACTTCTACTTTAAATAGCTGCTGAGCAAATATATTGTTCCCAGTCAGAGCTTATTTTATCGTAGATAAAAGCGTATGCAGAAAAAGGTAGCCCCGCGCGCTGCATAATAATTCTGCATGTAATACGCAGGTACTGAGACCATTTGTGTACATAACACTTCCTAACAACACAGAACTCATTTTGATGATTTTATTCCCTTGGGAATTTCTTTTCATAATCCTAATTAAGCAGAAGTTTAGATTGCGGTTTAATTATAAGAAAAAAGCTTTTCTATGCAAAGCCAGAATGGTTCATTATATTAATTATTAGTCATACATAGGGGACACCATGGCATCAATAAGTAGTAGTATAAATGTTTTTCTGAAGCCCTATGGACTCTGAAACAAACTTCTCAAACTTTTTCTACTGGGGCCTCACCAACAAAAAAATGGTGATGTTTGACCTCACCACCAGTGGTCGGAGTCAATGCCGAAATTAAAAACCTTGCTCAATTTGCCTTTCATTTATCTTTGGGGCCTAATGTGACAGAAAAAGCAGAAATTTAGTCAATTATGTTGCTTAACAAAAAAAATGGTGCAGGCAGAGAAGGATCTGTGATGACTTCTGTGGAAACTGCCTCCTCAGCTAGGCCTATACCAATAACTGGGGGACTCCTCACTGGTGGTGGTCACAGTTTGAGAACCTCTGCTCTAGAAGAACTACTGAAGATCTATGTGGAAAATTTGACATAGATTTTTAGGTCTCAATGTTCTGTGAGGGAAAAAAAAATATGAGTACACCAGATTTTATAGAAATTTTTGAAATATCAAATCTTTGTGTGGTGAGGAACTTTGATGAATTAGAATACAATTCATGTTGTAAGTAGGTGCAGTGACAACACAGTTTCTATTAACTCATATCATAGTACTGCTGGTCACGGCGGCTTAGGGCTCTTTTCCATCCTGTGCTACAAGAGAAGTTGGAGGTGTAAGTTGCATTGTGTTCTCCTCCCTTAGGCTATCTATCAATGACATACAAGGTAGAATAACTTTAAAGGGGGTTATATGCTTTTTACAATCCCACTTAGGATTCCATAAAAATAAACTGGTCACAAGTAGTCCTGCGATCAGCTATAAATTGTGAGGGTACCTGGCAGCAAGTGTTCAATTTCTCTGCAGTGCCACCGCAGGTGAAATGAAGCACTACACATCTTCCAATGAAATGAATGGGCTGTCTGTATAATGCATGGACAAGCTGGATCCTGGTGAGGAAGAGACACTTTGTAAAAAAAAATGTTCTGATAAGATCATATTAATCACCACTCTCAAAGGCAATAACCATAAATTGGAAAACTATGGTTACTATTGAATTTTTCTTTATTTATCCTGTAACTTCTTCCCATCCTAGTATATTTGTGCCACTGGCAGCTGAGGGAGCATACCAGCTCAAGTGTGAAACTTTATTGTGAAAACTAGGTGTAATTGAATATTACAGATATGAATAAGCTATTATCAAAAATGTAACATTCACAATGTAACTTTTTAAAATTTGTAATACTTTTTTTTTTTTTACAATAGTTAGATTTAATATTTTTTTCATACAGTGTACAGAAAAAAAATCATAATCCAACAACTCATTTTGTTATGAAGCACGTCAATGTAACTACAAGGAAATCGCTTCATATACTGTAGCCTGTCCTTAAAGTGTCACAGGTTTTTTCAAATGAGAGTAATATGTCATTTTGACATGCGAGAAGTTTTGGTTGGTGGAGTTCCAGGTACTGGGACCCCCACTAGTCGCTAGAAAAAAGGGGTGCCCTGGGCTCGACAGAGAGATATGCATGGGCTCTATACTGTATACTAAGAAGCTAAGGGCTGCTACAGTATTTTTATGACACTTTTTTTTCAACACAAAGCCACTTAGACATGATTGTTGGGGGAGGATATATTTAAAAATAAGGAATTATACATTATGTGAAGCAAGTAATTTAAACTATAAATTATAAATAAATAGGGGACCTCACTTATGAATTTTTTTTTTTTAAGTAATCTCCTTCTACCAGCTGAATAGATCTGTTAATGGCGGAATCGTGTCTATAATGCCGATTGAATACGACAAATGTGCCACTCGGGACGTTTTTAACGGCATCCGAGTGGCACCCGATAGTTTTCACGGACCTATTCACTTTAGCAGGTGAATCGGGTCCGTGAAAACTGACTAGATTCTCCGATCCGTGGAAAGATAGGACATGCCCTATCCTTCCACGGATCACTGACGGGACCCGGCCGGCACACACAGTCATGTGCATGAGGCATAAATCAAGTAATCATGCGGACCACAGTCACAGTATGCTATGTCTATGGCATACATTATATATGAGGATGACAACGAAGGAAGTATTGATAATAATGTCTGTTGCTTACTATACCCAAGATATTGCCAACAGATCACGTTAGAGTTGGCTTGATATGTGCCCATAACGAGTGCCAAGTGCCCATAATTACAGGTTGATCGGCGCTCAGTTAAAGGCCCTTTACATGGGCCAACGTAAACCAAATGGTGATTGTTAATACAATTGTTTGGTCCGACATACAGTTTACATGTTGGCAGGGCGTCCCCTGTTAACACGGAGAAATGTTTTGCCGACAACAATGATTTCCAGGGCAGCATAAAATATAAAATTAGCCGAAGAACGAGCGTTTGCCCTGTTGTAATGTGGAGGGTTAACTTTTTATCTTCACACTGTAAAACTGTGATAAAGTTTCTCCTACATGCTCAAAGTCATCCAGGAATATCCTTGCTCTCATTTTTCAGCAAGCACCTTTCAATATGAGACTGGTGAGTGTTATTTTACTTCATTCCGAGTGTTTTTCATGAATGTTCCCATCATGTGTAGTTTCCAATAAATTGTATGGTGTCAATGCATTTGTCAGGGACGTGTTTTTTAGAGGTTGCTGTGTAAATGCCCAGAAATCCCATACTTTATTGGCCCTCAGAAAACAGGAACTCAGACACAATTTTCCATTGTAGCAGATTAAATATAATTTTTCACTTATATAATATATAAATATAATATATCATACATAACTACTGCTCTAATGTACTATTATTATTATCAGAATCACCCTTCTCACCAGCAGGAACAGTCATGGGAAAAGAAAATATATCACTGTCTGCTAGTCCACAGAATACAGTCTCTGAATACAGTCTATAGTTTTTTCCCATTGGTGTAACTTCCAGATTGATGTTAGCTGCTAGCTGAGAGGGCCCACACTTGCTGATAAAGGAGCCTTAGGCACCGTTCACACGTGTTGGATTTGACAAGGAATTAAGGGGCATGTGAATGGGGTTTCCACAAGCATGCAATTGAAATTTTGCGCGCTGATTTTTCTTCGCGCCGCAAAAAAAAACGGCCGGAAAATCGCAAGCAGAACGCCTCCAAACATCTGCCCATTGATTGCAATGGAAAATACAGCATTCTGTTGGGCCGTTTTTTTTCGTTGGGACGTGCTTTTCTGTTTACAAACATACAAACAGAGTGTCATAATGATGGCGGCTGCGCGAAAATCACGCAGCCACGCATCATACACTGCTGACACACGGAGCTGTTAAGTACCTTTTGCGCGCGCAAAACGCACACGCTCGTGTAAATCCGGCCTCAGAATAACACCATGTTAGTAGTAGTGATTCTCAGAACAACACTATATTAAGAATTATTTTGTGCTATATTATTCCACCTTTTATGCTACCATAAAGATGGGTGATTGCCGCATTATCATCGATCATCTGTACTAGGTGATTCCTGAGGCAATGACAAAGACATCACCATAACTGCCCTTGGTTAGACCTCATTAAAACAACAAGGCAAGTTCTTTTTTGAGGGTTTTTTTTACCTTTCCTACCTTGAAAAATGTGTACACAGAAGCTGGGATCAGCTTGTGATAGTCTGTTGTGTCTAGATGTAGCTTCCATTAACATGAAGATTAGGAAAACCTTCAGGCTGTCTGTACAGGAATATGCCACAAATCCACTTTGCTATTTCCACCGTATGAGTACATTGCTAATGTTATTAAGATTCTTTCTTCATACACTGGGCATATTGTCAAATGCATTAGTGGCCCGGCTTTTCATGTTTTATTTGGATGCTTTATTTGTTGTTGACTTGTAGTCGAGACGACTGTCTAAAAATACAAGAACCATTTATAGTACCTTTTGTTAGTACACTGTATGTATTGTTGCTCGGTGGAGTTAAGAGGTTAAAAGCAATAATGTTCCCAAATAATAATAACTTGTAAATATAGATGTAGCAGAGCTGAATTTGTAATTAGATAACAATAAAACTCAGAAAACATCAATAACGCCCCCATACAATATAATGCCCCCCATAGCTGCCCCATACAGTATAATGCCACCATACAGTATAATGCCCTCCATAGCTGTCCCATACAGTATATTGCCCCTCACGCAGTATAATGCCCCACATAGCTGCCCCATACAGTATAATGCCCCCCATAGCTGTCCCATACAGTATAATGCCCCCATACAGTATAATGCCCTCCATAGCTGTCCCATACAGTATATTGCCCCTCACGCTGTATAATGCCCCACATAGCTGCCCCATACAGTATAATGCCCCCCATAGCTGTCCCATACAGTATAATGTCCCCCTTAGCTGTCCAATACCCGGTATAATGCCCCCTCAGCAGCTACCATATGAGCCCCCCCTTCCATACTCAGTATAATGCCCCCATAGGTATGTACCTAATTGAAAAACAATAACATAATTACTCACCTATTCCCGTTCCCATGACGTGTGGAGGATCCTTCTCCTCTGCACTGTGCTGTGAATGACTCAGAGCAGATAGGCGCAATGACGTCACTACATCGCACCTGCCTGCGCCAAGCCGCTCGCGGCACAGTGAATGCTGGAGCAAGGCTCCAGCATTGAACCCGACTGAATGTGCGTCCTGTGAAAGCAGATTCAGTTGGAAGCGAGACCAGTGCTGTCAGCGCTGTGTGGCAACGTTGGCCCTGCGGACCACCCAGGCTTAGGCGCCTGGTCGCAATTGCGACAGTTAATATCCCTACAGCTACACCACTGCCGGCCCGGAAGTGGACCAGTTCAGTCAACTGACCTCATGTCACTGACTTGGTTGCAAGGGTGGACATATCCTTTAAATATAAAACTGAAATACATTAACCTTAGGGGAGATTCACACGAACGTTGCGTTTTTGCGCGCGCAAACAACGCAGCGTTTTGCGAGCGCAAAAACCATTTGACAGCTGCGTGTGTCATGCGTGTCTGATGCGCGGCTGCGTGATTTTCGCGCAGCCGGCATCATAGAGATGAGGCTTGTCAACGCCCGTCACTGTCCAAGGTGCTGAAAGAGCTAAATCTTTCAGCACCCTCGACAGTGAATGCCGAACACAACAGCGAAAAACCTGTAAAAAAAAAAGATAAAGTTCCTACTTACCGAGAACTTCCCGGCCGTTGCCTTGGTGACGCGTCCTTGGTGACGCGCCTCTCTTGACATCGGGCCCCACCTCCCTGGATGACGCAGCAGTCCAAGTGACCGCTGCAGCCTGTGATTGGCTGCAGCCTGTGCTTGGCCTGTGATTGGCTGGAGCTGTCACTTGAACTGAAGTGTCATCCCGGGAGGTCGGACTGCAGGAAGGAGACAGGAGTAATCGGTAAGTTAGAACTTCGTTTTTTTTTTACAGGTTAATGTATTTTGGGATCGCAAGTCACTGTCCATGGTGCTGAAACAGTTTAACTCTTTCAGCACCATGGACAGTGACTATCTCCTGACGTCGCGTACCGATAATTTTTTTGCCGGGATCGGCCAAAACGAGTTTGGCCGAACCCGGTGAAGTTCGGTACGCTTGTCCGGCTTCGCTCATCGCAAAGACACTCCGTTTGGATGTTCGGAAACAGAAAAGCACGTGGTGCTTTTCGGTTTTCATTCATCCTTTTCACTGCTGTTGCGCGAATCACGCTCGTCCCACGGAAGTGCTTCCGTGTGGTGCGCGTGGTTTTCACGCACCCATTGACTTCAATGGGTGCGTGATGCGCGAAATACGCAGAGTTATTGAACCTGTCGCGCTTTTTGCGCAGCAGACAAACGCTGCGCAAAAAGCACGGACTGTCTGTACTGCCCCATAGACTTGTATTGGTCCATGCGTGCCGCGTGAAAACCACGCGGCCCGCACGGACCGAATACACGCTCGTGTGAATCCCCCCTTACACTGTTATTACTTTATCAGTTAGGCTGGGTTCACACGACCTATTTTCAGACGTAAACGAGGCGTATTATGCCTCGTTTTACGTCTGAAAATAGGGCTACAATACGTCGGCAAAAATCTGCCCATTCATTTGAATGGGTTTGCCGACGTACTGTGCAGACAACCTGTCATTTACGCGTCGTCGTTTGACAGCTGTCAAACGACGACGCGTAAAAATACAGCCTCGTCAAAAGAAGTGCAGGACACTTCTTTCAGACGTAATTTGAGCCGTTCTTCATTGAACTCAATGAAGCACAGCTCAAAATTTACGTCTGTCAGAGAAGCCTCGCAAAATGCGAGGAGGAGCATTTACGTCTGAAACGAGGCAGCTGTTTTCTCCTGAAAACAGTCTGTCTTTTCAGACGTAAAAGCCTGCTACCATGTGCACATACCCTAAGGGTATGTTCACACACACTAATTACGGACGTAATTCGGGCGTTTTTGCCCCGAATTACGTCCGAAAAATGCGGCTTGAAAGCGTTGACAAACATCTGCCCATTGAAAGCAATGGGCTGACGTTTGTCTGTTCACACGAGGCTGAATGGTCAGCGTCATACACTCCTCTGTGCAACGCCCACTTGGTCTAAAGTAAAAACACGCCCACCTGGGCATTAAGAAACTCATTAGCATAAAGCTAAAAATCGCTCATAAAGTGGTAAAAATAGATCGTCCGACACCGTTTTGACGGCCATTTTTGATGGATCCGTTTGCCCGTTTTAGCGGTCGTGTGCACTCCGTGTTTGCGTTTCCGAGCGCCGAGCATGGTACTGTCCAGGGTGCTGAAAGAGTTAATGGGCTGCACTGATCGGCGGTAACTCTTTCAGCACCCTGGACAGTACCTTGCTCGGCGCTCGGAAAATACAATTTTAATGTAATAAAAAAATAAATAGAATAAAGTTCATACTTACTTTCCTCCTGTCCGGCCTCCAGTGATGACGTTTCATCCATGTTGCAGCCAATCACAGGCTGTAGTGGCGGTCACGCACGTCAGGATTACGTCAGAAGGCCGGCCTCCAGGGATGACGCTTCATCCCACGTGACCGCCTCTGCAGCCAATCACAGACTGCAGCGGCCTCTGCAGCCAATCACAGGCTGCCGCGTCAGAAAGGAAGGTCGAACTGGAGGAAGAAGAGGGACTCGTCACCAAGACAACGACCGGGTACGTATGAACTGATTTTTATTTTATTTTTAATCAGCAGCCTCTTTTCTCTATCAGTGACTGATAGAGACAAGTGGCTGCTGATTAGTGTAATATTTCGGTAATGTTTTTCTGCCCACCCGCCCGCCCGTTGCTAGGCAACGGCTCCGTCATACACGGACGACACACATGGATGCCTTCCGTGTGCCTTCAGTTTTCTTGACAGCCCCATTGACTTGCATGGGCCTCACGGTCACGGAATCTCGGACCAAAGTAGGACATGCTCTACTTTGGATCGAAACGGAGCAACGGGACCGTCAAAAAAACTGAAGTGTGCATGGCCCCATTGAAATGAATGGGTCAGGATGCTAGCTGTCAGAAAAACGGCTAGCACCCTGAAGAAAAACACTGAAGTGGGCATGGGGCCTAAATAAAAAGCACTGCTGTCACCTACATTACAGCGCCCATCTCCTTATGTAGGAGATAGGGCACTTATAATGTGGTGACAGAGTCTCTTTAAGCTTCTTTTAATTTGGAGCTTCTTTTGAGGCGTTTTTTGAGGCGTTTTTCATAGTGTTCAATGGAAAATCAGCTCCAAAAAACGCCTCAAGAAGTGACATGCACTTCTTTTTACAGAGCGTCTTTTTGCACTCCGTTTTTTAAAACAGCGACGTAAAAAGACGCCCCGTATGAACTAAATGCTGTTTTTCCCATTGATTTCAATAGGCAGATGTTTGTAGGTGTTCAGCTTCCATTTTTTCAGGCGTTTTTCGAGGCGTAAACACCCCGAAATACACCTGAAAACACTGCGTGTGAACATACCCTAACACTTACAGTATTTGTCAATGTGTTCATACATTTCCTGGAGAAATAAAAGAGGAACTGCTCAACGCAGCATTCTAAGAAATGGTGCTCCAACCTTGATATTTTATTTGTAATGCAAGAATTTACTAAAACAGACATGTCAGGAGAGCTAACGGGTTAAGTTACTGTCGCCCTCCGGTTTAGTTATTTTCCTCTGACCTCTCTCATGAATAAGACATTTAAATGGCATGTAATGGATGTTTTTGTTCTGCACTCATTACTCTGTAAATCTAGTGACTTGAGACTCAGGAGATGAGTAGTTTCTGAGATTCTTGAACCACCCAGCCTGGCACCAGCAGATCACAGTTCACCCGGGTTCTGCCATTTAGTCTGGACAACAGCTGAACCCCTTGGCCATGTCTTCATGCTTTTATGCACTGATTTATTGCCACAAAATTGGTACCAAATAAAGTAACCCCTGGCCACTGAGTATATGGAGACACAGGAGCATCATACACATTGTGGACAATCTGCCATCTTTTGTGACCAGTCTTATATTCTTGTATGTTACTTTCTGGCATTCAGATTATGTTAGAATTTCATGGAGCTCACCTGGAGTGAACTCTGTAATAGGAGTACATGGAGAATAGACATAATGTGAATAAAAGGAAATGATGAATGCTTTATGTTCAGCAAAATATTATCCATGTGTTATACATTCACCAACACATATAACCAAAGACCGGAGCACAATGATAGAAGTGATTGCAGTGAATGCTACTGGAATCCAAGTGCATTTGTGTGGGAGTTGGATTCAAGGTGAATTCCTTTCTATACGTATGTAAGAAAAGCTCTTATCTACAACTCAATAGAAAGCTTACATTATTATTATTCGAGATCCCTACTCTTCAATATGTTTTATTGTTGTATGTGGCTTTTCTAATGTTTGTTCTTTCACGAAGCATTGATCGGGACAGACTAATTGTTGCCTTCATGCCTCAGGCAGTTGCAGACTCGGCAGGAATTTACTGTAACTACTTACAATATGTTTCTTTTGTAGTCGTCTGTCATCCCTGGATATCCTTTCAAGATGTTTGGTGATAGCAACCTAACTTCCCAGCACTGACCATCAAAAAAATGTAGCAATTAGTTTTACTAGTTTTTAATTGTAGGCCAGGCAAATTGTTCTAGAAGTGACCAATTATGTTAGGATTGTATTCTTAGCCATATTGTCAAAAGTTCTACTCCTGAGTAGAGTGCATATCATGTAACAATAGTCTTTTATGTATGAGCTGATTTATAAATAACCTATTAAACCTTATTGATATGTCCTGTATGTACAATGATAACAACAAAGATTACAACGCAATTAAAAGTAGACGTGCACGTTTTCTGTATTCATGGAGGGTGAATGTCCTCTGGTAGGCCCAAATAACCTTAGTTGAACACTAACATACTAACAGTACTTATCTAGCTACAATGTACTTAAAGCTAGACATTTATGGCATATCCACAGGATATGACATATTTGTCTGATAGATTCAAGTCCCAGTTATAAGACCTGCACCTATATCGAGAAAGGGAGTCTCCTGACCTCCATTACACCTAGTGCGGCGGCCGCAAGCTGCCAATTCCAGACGGGGACTAGTGGAGAGGATACGTGCAGCTCTCTCCTTTCTTCTTCAATTTGACTTACAGAAAGAGTCAAGCAAGCACTACTTGGCTGTTTCCGTAACTCCCATAAAACAGAATGGAGAGTGGCCCTCTCACTACTAGCCCCTGCCTGGAATGGTCAACTTGCGGCCGACGCACCTGGTGAAACAAAGGTCAGATGACCCCCGTTCTCGTTATAGGTGCAGGTCCCAGAGTTGAAACCCACGTTATATCATCCCGCATAAATTAATCTATTAATATAATAAGTGTCAGCTGTGTAGACAGGTTTTAATCATGACCAAGTCTTCATGATCACAATCGGTGTGGCTTTTTTTCAATGACAGGGCTTAGTATAGTTAGCCTTCTGAGAAAAACCGAAAGTATAATTTTATACTTAACTGCACTTTGGGCAAGACAGAAGCTGCATGCAGGCAATGCTCTGGATTTAGTAAATTATAGAGATGGTTTTGCAGCACTTAATCTACTAATTATCTAGATATAGATATTAGCCGATCTTCTCATGAGTCAATGAAGGAAGTATTTTAATATGAACCCATAACCTTGTACAGTCTGTCATCTTAATGAATATTCATGAGAATTTAGCCTATGTATTCACAGTACGTTAGTGGCTGGTGAGGTAGGAAGCAATTTCAGCTTCTTCAGTATTTCTAATTCTGTGTAAATTTATGGGTTGAATATGGATTGAGAAGAACTCTGAAATGACTGGATCTATTGTAAGTGTCAGATCCTCATTAGGATTGAGACGATTTTACCGTGTAGAGTCATAATCCCCAAATGTATTATAAATCCACAAGCAAATAAAGTACAAAGTACAATGAGCTATTTCAGATCTGCATTGCAACAAGATGGGTTCTGTTTAATTTTTTTTTACATTTTCCAAGTCTATTAAGCAAGTAAGCAACTTGTTCTTAAGATTTTTTTATTTTTTTTTTAAAGCAAATCATCCATCTAAATCATGTCATTCATTGTAAGCACTTACGTCATTTCCCTCCTAAAAGTATTGGATGTTTTTATTTTACACCTCAGTTTTACAACCTGTGTAGATTATTGGTCTCTAGCTTTTAACCTGTTTTTGGTCGTTTCAAGTAACAAAAGTGACTTGTGTTAGAAAAAAAGTTTCAAAGTAGATTGCAGAGTAATACGTCCCCTAAGGAGAGAGACGAATATCTGTCCACCGGAGGAATCTCTAATGGGTCCAGGTTCTAGCACAATAATTGGCCGTAAAAGGTCCAGCAGGCCAGTCATTTGTCACTAGGGTCTATTTCTTATGGGCTGATTAACACATAACCTATTAAAACTTAATGAATATATGTCCTGTGTGTACAATGATAACAACAAAGTTTACAATGCAATTAAATGTGGATGTTAACATGTTCTGTATGGGAAATCAATAATTTCCTTTGGTGGGCCTGAGAAAGCTCAATCCGACACTGGAGTGAGAGACTAAGAGCAAAAATAAATTGGGCCTTCCCTCATGTGCATGCTATGTATATGATTATTTCACATTTTTGAGCAATATGTGTTCCCTGTATAGCCAGCTTTACTACTGCAACACAGTTGTTAAAAGACCGGCAGTTGTTGGCATCTCCGTTATGGTGAACTTGGGCTACGTGATACCTGGCTATTCTGTAGCTAGAATATGATATAATTTTTCAAAAGTATAAAAAGTATATCATTCAAAACTTGTATTGTATATACATTTTCCATTCTTCTTTCAACAATTGTTATTTCTATTGCCTTGGCAACCACCATTCTTAGAGATATACATGCGAGTCTGGGCAGTTCCCCTGAGCGCATTAATACTGCTCTCTTTTTTTTTTTCTCCAGCAATTAAAAGTCAATCCCACCACCACTAAAATAGATTGTGCTGCAGTTTGATGTCTTGTCCGTCAAAACCACTTATATGCATTTAATCACGGAGCACAAAACCATTATGGCTTATAAAAAAGAAATGTCACGTGGCAGTTGAATAGATACATGTTTTCCCAGTGGCTGGATTTCATTCTGTCTTTCCATCTTACACCCACCTCTCAGCATCCATCGTTTGTTTGCTTTGTGTTTGTGCAAATAGACGGTAAAGAGAAGGAAAAAAAGCAGCGTGCAGTGTTTAAGTACGCTTCTACAAGTCATGTTTACACAATTCCCTTCTTGCAGATTTCAAGTCACAGATTCCGCATTTCACTACAGAAGGTGGCGTTCTAGATAGAAAATAATATGTTTCAGTAAAATAAAGTCTTTTCAGGAGAGAGAAAATAGAAGACTTTATTTGCCTGGAAGTCTCATATTATCAAAAGCTACAAATAGGGATGAAAAAAGTACTGGAGTGTAGGAGCCATTCATGATTTTTTTTATTGCCCAAACAATAAGAAATTGTATATATTTTAAGAATAATAAATAATCCAAAATAATGTAGCTGCCAGTAGAAAATGTATAGGCTACATGGCTTATGTGCCCAGTCCTAGATATAAAATATTTTGAAATCAAACACCTATACACAAGATACCTTTAATCTGAGGTTTGTCAAATAGTCCCTCAGTCATAGTTGAAAAACTGGCTCTGTCAAAGATCCCTGAATGAACCATGTTTGGAAAAAAATGCTACACGTGACAGAGTTCTTGACCTAAATGTTGGCCTTTTTATATTGGACGTCTGCAATAATAACACTTATGCAAACATACCTGTAGCCAAATATTAATACTTAAAGGGATGGTCCAGATGGGACTAAATGGGGATGGTCCAGATGGGACTTTCAAACCCTTGGCGGTCAGCAGTTAATATCAGACTTTGCAGGGCAAATGTGGTACTAGCAGGTCTCTGCTCAGGCTAATCAAATGGTATCCAGAGCAGCCCCCTTCTCTTTAACACCCATATGCCCTAATGGTGCATATGAACAGACCTTGTCTTACTGGAAAAACCACTTTCACTCTGCTCCTAAATCCTTATGTTCTATCACTATGCACATTTCTTTTCTTATAAGCTCCGTTATCCTCATAGCTGGAGGTATTAGCCATCGGATCCACAGGATAGGTGACACATGTGTTTGTGGGAAAATTCCTTTTAGGGTTTATGCACACAACCGTATTACAGCTCTGTACAACATCCAAGTTGTACGGAGCTGTAATAGAGCACACATAAAAGTCTATGGGGTCCTGCTGCACATCCACATGCCTCTGATTTTATACAGTGGTTTTTCGTATTGCTTCTAGTAAAGAATATCTTTGTAGTACGACGCCATACAGAGGCACCATATGGCAGCACATACAGTTCCAGAGCCCTTTGGACTTTGTGTGCACCTATACAGGCTTTATGCCAACAGCTCTGCCATGGGAATGAGGCTGAGCACTGCATGTAGGAATGCATGACAAATAATACTACCGCAACACTGCCAGTACAAGAGCAGCTGCCCAGCAACAAAATGTCAAATTTAGCCCATAATCCTGAGCCGCACCCTTTTATGCCCAGTGTAGCATCACTCTCAATAATTTGTTTGTTTGGTATTTAACAATTTAAATAGAATATTATAATTCTAAAGAATGAGTCTAAGAAGTTCTCATGAGATTGTATTGTCCTCTACAAGGTTAATGCCACATGTTTCTTTCTGACGGGTTATATACACCAGTCAGTACTGTGCAAATATTTATTTCCATATAGGATGTTTGAGTGTTTGAGCTGATCCTCAGGACTGCAGAAAACTCTCTACAACTAATCTCTAGTTAGAAAACAAGACTTATATTCATGCTGCAAGTTTTGGAAAGAAAAATATAATGAAACATATTGCAGACATAGTCACCGTGATTGCCTCGTTCCATTGAAAACACTATGGGGGGAATTTATTAACTTCTCTACCTCAGTTTTTTTACATAGAAATGTTGCAAATGCATCAAAAGTCCCAATTTGTGCAAAAAATGTGGACTTTTGATACATTTGCTATGCCTTTTTCCCAAAAACTGGGTGGGGCTTAGCAAAAGGGTCATGACCTGTCACAGCTCTACCAATTTACGGTATTTTACGCCAGAAACTGTTGTAAATTATAGTGACAATCTATGGCAGCTCGTAGCTGGGGTAGATTTTCCTTTCCGGGACACACCTAATTAAATAAGATGTGTGAGCCTCCTGTTAGAGATGGCACATCTTTCTCCAGCGATCTTTATATTAAGATATCTACACAAATATCTGAGAAGAGCCAAACCAACCGGAGTGCCTTCTAAATCTGCATATTTTATTTTTATTAGAAAACTGGTGGACAACCAATATGCAGTAGTTATGCAGTACTACAGAATTGGGAGGTGTATTACTACATGACTAAGCGGATTTGCCATTTAGGAACCTGGAAAAATAGAGTGTCAACTACTGTAGGAGCTGTAATGGTGGCCATATTGGGTAGCGCATGTCACATTTTAGGAGCATAAGAGGATGTAACATGTATTATCCAACTAGTATTTGAACATGACTTTGGACAGTTATAAATTATTAAGTACAAATTAAACAATATCAATGATTATATGGTAATATTATAAGAAAGGTACATTAGCATGGGAGGATATAAATTCATTGAGAATATAACCAATGTGAATGTATAAGTTCATCCAGAATCTGCAAAATATATTATACTAGAAAAAGTACCCCGACACTGCCCAGTTATAACGTGTTGGTCTGTCTCTTTGTGTGTTCATTGGATTTGTTCCAAGGCTGCCTAGAAGGCCAATCCATGCCCTCGTATTGTCTTGGTTTACGGGGAAATCGCTAGTAGCCATATGTAACCCGGCAGTTACACACTGTTTATTTCAATTTTAACTTCCTAAATACCGGACAGCTAAACTGATAGGAAATGGAGTCATAAGATTGTGACGGAGCCTGTTGATTAACAACAATTTTAGTTTTATTACCAGCTGGCCATAGACTATGAATCATAATTGAAAACGGCATCATGCATGAAAGCCTGGGTTTGGGCAGGAGTCTCTGTGCTTCTGAGAGCCACCTGCCTGATCTGTCGTTGAGAAAGTCTGAGTTTGCTGAGGTGTTTCAGCAGCTCGAGCAGCAGTATGACGCATTTGATCAGCTTGCAGTTAGGCAAGAGGAGTCTCAGCAGCTAGTAAGCAGCTTTCCTCTTGGCCATCAGTAATCTGATTCGTTGCTATGGGTAACCACTCCCCTGTACCTTCCCAGCTAGAATTATCTTGTAGAGTGCACTACCTGCTACTGTCAGATAAAAATATCTTTACTATAAAAGTGAATGTCTGTATTCGCTTTTATAGTATTGGATCGTGATTATGTGATAATGACTGATAACAGAGAACAACAGCAAGGTCGGGACCTTTACGAAAACCTTCCTGAACACCCGATGTACCTTTGTGCCAAATTTGGGGTCAAATAGTTCAGGTGTTTGGATACCCATAGAGGATGACAAACAGACATTCGCTATAATGGCTGATAACCGAGAATAACGGCAAGGTTGGGACATTTACGAAACCTTCCCGGACACCCGATGTACCTATGTGCCAAATTTGGAGTCAAATGGTTCAGGCGTTTGGATGCCTATAGAGGAGACAAACAGACATTGACTTTTATAATGTAGAATAGCAGAGTTCCCCAGCTTCACACTGGTCTATTTGTTTGTTGTTTGTGTGTTTGGTTAAAAACTTCATTTCCTACTGATATGAAGCCAACATATCCAATATAGTCCAAATGCAGGATTCCTTTTTGGAGGCATGACTGGTCTGAAAGGGGTTCAGTTTATGAGAATGCTGAAATCCACAGGCTTGGTTCTGTTGAGAGATTTCAGCAGCTCGGGCAGCAGCCATGCACTTTGCCACAGGAATCTTTCATCTAAGTGCAGGGTTCCTTTTTGGAGGCATCACTGGTATGAAAGGGTTTCAATTCATGAAGATGCTCAAATCCAGTACAGGTACAGTTCATTTACGGTGAGTAACACGTCGAGTAAAGAAAAATGGCTTGGTTGTTATGGAAACCTGGTCTAAAACTGTGGGTATGTGAGTGAGGCTAAGAATAAAGGACCTGCAAGCTTCTATTGGCTAATACGGGTCATCTGATGTTATATGGTGGAAGGTCCTTGATGTGGAAGCCAGTGGTATCATATTTGCTTTTGTGAATATGTCGAGAACGGTAGGTCCTAGAGAGCTGAAACCCTGTCTAATCCTTCGGAAGCGCGTGATTTACTTATGTGCCAAACTTGATGCAGATTGGTCCAGTCGTTTGGAAGTGCATAAAGAACAGACAACAGAAATTCATTTATATATACATATATATATATAGAGAGAGAGAGAGAGAGAGAGAGAGATATGTACACTATACTTGACTGTACTGATGTAGTCCAATACCCTCACTGAGATAAGAGCACAGATTGGACATGTCATGACAAATAGGGCATTCTCATAGGGGTAACTAGTAGAGATGAATAAATTGATTCTACATGATTCAAATTTCTTCCAAATTTCCCAAAAGTTTGGGATTTTAACAAATACAAAATTTTTGGAATTCGTTACACACAAATAATTCAAAATGGCGCCACCACTTTACAGAAGACAAGAAGATAAAGAAGGACAACATGATTTCTGGCGGCAGCCATGTGGGCTTCCTCACAAAGCTTTGCAGGCAGCCCTCCCTCTTGCACAGCCAATCATGAGGGGTATAGGTGTGAGTCACGGATGACTTAGTGGATGACAGTCATATGAGTAACAGCCACTATAAACAGCCCAACCAGAAAATGCTGCTGCAGATAGCTAGTGGATTAGTGTCCGGAAACGTGTTTCATAGTGAAAAGAGACAAAATCGTTAGATTTACAATATTTTGAAAGGAGTCAGTCACTACCAGTGTGTTAGTTAGACAGGCAAAGGCAGCCGTCGCTGTGAGTGCTGCTGCAGCTATACAGTTGTTACATTAATTTCTAAATCACCAATCTTTATCACATCATTCACAAATCTTCATCAATAATATTAATCCTGGTGCTGGTAGCGTGCCGCTGCCTTCTGGACCAGATGTCACCGACCAATTGTTAAAAAAGCCATTGTTTCTTCCGATTACTGTCTTGGCGTTAAAAATGGGTTGTATACAGTCCTATAAAATCTGAGTCTCATGCATGACTTTTCAGGGTAATTGGGGCACTTTTGATTTGCGACAAATGTTTTTGGACCGAATCAAATCTGATGGCCGGTTTGATGGAATTGGACCAGAAACAAATCTTGGGAAATCCGCTCATTTCTGGTGACTAACACGGCTTGTAAACCTTCAGAATTAATACAGTGATCAGCAAATGTTTGCTATGAACATGAGATGTCTACACCGTTTATGCTCTAGGTCCTTCAGAACTGAACATCTTAACTCATGGCCCTAGTAACAGTGTGGTTATAGCCTTTATTTAAAGGTGACAACCAATATGACTTCCTATTTACACTCTTGCAAAAATTGCTCCCACAAATGAATAGACAAAAGGCCAAACTCTTTGTAAATAAATACATAATTACCAGACTTTGACTGCTGCCCCAATTTCTGATTTTTTTTACTTTTTGAGATACAGCTTCTATGTATCCTGGATACATAGAAGCTCTATCTTGCACTGAAACCAGAATCCGTCAGCTCAGCGGGACTGACAGCTTCAGTGAGGATGTATCTCAAAACGTAATTTTTTAAATTAAAAATAAATTACAAAGTGGCACTGAACACTGAACACTATACATTGTTTTAGTAAAAACAGAACATGGCTCTGGTTAATGGCTGAGAGGTTTCACAGAGCGGGAGACATTTGTGGAAGGCTATTTTCTACCCTGGGATAATCTGTTTACAATGCTGCATAGTGACCACAATAGCACCCGCTAGTTCAGCATTATTAGGGCACCTTAGGCTACATTCAGACGAGCGTGTCCGATTTGTGCGCATAAAAAATGCAGCGTTTCCCCTACATTTCATGTCTGTGTGCGTATTGACATCAGTGTGCTTTGCGTTTGGCATGCGTTTTTCACGTCCGTGCACTCAGTTTTTTAAAAAAAATATTAGTTCTATGTTTTTCTATGTAACTGATGCGTGAAACACGGACAGCACATGGATGTCAACCATGTGCTGTCCGTGGTTTTCACGCACCCATGGACTTCAATGGGTGACTAAGTGCGCAAAAACGCACCAATATAGGACATGTAGTGAGTTTCACGCAACGGACACTCGCTGCGTGAAATCTCACGCATGTCTGAATAGCCCTAATGAAATGAATGGGTCCATGTCATGTCAGTTATTTCAACGTACAGCATGCGGACGAGGAACACGCTCGTCTGAACAGGCGTAATATGTATAAAATGATCTGTCCTAGTCATATGTTCCTTTTACATTAGTTTTTTTTTATTTACTGTCATTAGGCAAGTTATTATTCAACAAGAAAAATTACAAATATTTCTTGTGTTGTAAATTTCCTGTATATTTTACTAAGTGATTATCTTCTTCTTTTCAGTCAGCAGAGTTTTTCGAGATGCTTGAAAAAATGCAGGTAAGAAATATCACATTTATGATAAAAATAAAAACAAAGAAGCAATGAAATATCACATGGTTACTGATTTTAATTATTCAACACATTCATAGGATTAGAAAACAATGTTTTAAACATTACACAAGACAGGGGGAAGCCTTTAATAAGGATGTGGCCTAGTTTAGGACTCAAGGACGCAGCAATGTTTGTTTTTTTAGCTTTCTACTCTGATTTTCATTTATTTATTTTTTTCCGTTGTCATAGCCGCATAATGGCTTGTTTCTTGAAGGACGAGTTGAATTTTTTTGGCACCATTTTGGAGTACAAATAATATATTGTATAACTTATAATATTGTTGTGGGATGTGGAAAAGACCAGAAATTCTGCATGTATTTTTGGGTTTTGTTTTTACGACATTGACCATGCGGTATAAGAGACATTTTAATTTTATCCTGCGGGTCGGCACGTCATGGGTCAGGAAGGGGTTAAGGAAGCGGTCAGGGGGTCTGGCGCAGCCGGGCCCCTTAACTGTCGACTATAAGGCTGGGTTCACACGTGGCGGAATTTCACTTAAATTCCGCTGCGGACACTCCGCAGCGTTAATCCGCAGCGGAGCCGTTTGTCCATTGACTTACACTTTAATTTAGCAGTGTTCGTTTAGACGAGGCGTAAAATTCCGCTGCGGAGCATAGGCTGCGGAGCGGAATTTGGTGTCCGCAGCATGCTCTGTCTGTTGCGGAGCAGTGGCGGACTCATGGCGGAATTTCTCCATTGACTTCAATGGAGATTCTAATTTCCGCAATGAAGTCCGCAGCTGTCATGCACATGTTATGTGTGCTGCGGATCCGTCTTGCTTTTTTAACTTGACATTTCTTCATTCTGGCTGGACCTATGTATTTCTAGGTCTACAGCCAGACTGAGGAAGTCAATGGGGCTCCCGTAATGACGGGAGCGTTGCTAGGAGACGTCAGTAAATAGTCACTGTCCAGGGTGCTGAAAGAGTTAAGCGATCGGCAGTAACTGTTTCTGCACCCGGGACAGTGACTACCGATCCCAATATACATGTATCTGTAAAAAAAAATGAAGTTCATACTTACCGAGAACTCACTGCTTCTGTCTCCAGTCCGGCCTCCCAGGATGACGTTTCAGTCTAAGTGACGGCTGCAGCCAATCACAGGCTAATAACAGGCTGCAGCGGTCACATGGACTGCCGCGTCATCCAGGGAGATCGGGCTGGATGCCGAAGGAGGGACGCGTCACCAAGACAACGGGCGGTAAGTATGAATTTCTTTGACTTTCACAAGGGAAAGTGCTGTCCCTTCTCTCTATCCTGCACTGATAGGGAGAAGAGAAGTACTTTTACCGCAGTCCGCAGCAGCTAGTCCGCATCAATTTACTGCACATTTTGTGCAGATCCGCAGCAGAATCTGCAACGCAGATTCTGTGCGGCATTGATGCGGACAGTTGGGGAGGAAATCCGCCACGTGTGGTCATGCCCTAAGAAGAAAGGACTTTTTAGCAAGATTTATTCTTGCTAAAAAGTGCGTCTTATAGTCTGAAAAATACGGTAGTTTTTTTTTTAATGTAATACTACTTTTTCATACAATTGTCCAAAATGTCTTTGTATGATGTAGCATTAACATTATCCTTGATTGGAAATAAGAGAACTTGCCTAAACCTTGATACCTGTGCATTCCAGTAGGTAGCGTTGTCCTGGCATCTGCCAAACCCAGATCAGACTGGGAGATAGTAAAACAATTATTTGTCACTCCAGATAACACGTTTTCACTGATCCAGAGTCCAGTGACTGCGTGCTTCACACCATTCCAGCCACCAGTATCCCCGACGTATATAGCGCTCGACAGAGGCCAAAAGGGTACTCTTTTGGCCTCAGTCGGTATAATGGGAGCCTATGGATACGCATGACTTAAGTGACGGAAGCTTTCCCGACTTATACGTCAAACGTGCAGGAGAAACGCAGTCAAAGAGCCTTGTGCAATGTGGCTCCTTCACAAATTGTTCCTGCACTGTGCTTCTTCCGTCAGCCTACTGTTAAAGGGAACTGCAATTCGGCTCCATTCACTTGAACGGAGATGTGTTGCAATTTTACGCACAGCAAGTACGCCACTGTGCAGTAAATAGCCAAAGAGGTTAGACCCCACCGGTCTTAAGATTATGGCAACTTCTTATCATGAGAATAGACCTACAATAAAACACATTCAATTAAGTAAAACAGAGATCCCAGCCTTTTGTTTTTCATTAAACTATTTGATATAGTTTTGACCCTGGTGCCAAGTTCTAGAAATTCGATGACCTCCCTGGTACCACTAGAGTATCTAGAACCACCATCGGGTGGGACGCCACATACAAGAGCCACTGGTTGGGGAACACTGATGTACAGTAAATCATCTCCTTTATGTCCAGACAGCATGGAAATCCTATATATTTCAGCTGTGTTCCTTTCTAAAACCAAATGAACTTTGTAAGCTTAGCAATTGTTTGTAACACTGTGTTTAATTACTGTACCGTCAAGAAAAATCATTTAGACTATTGAAAAGGTTTAATGAGCTGTAATATTTGTTATGTATATTCCCATTTATATTCACAGTGTTTGTCATTTATCTGTACAATCTGTAATTCTGTAATTATCCATGCATGTTTTGCCAAAAATTGCCAGAGGGTACAGCATTGTGTTCATTATGAGTCTAACTGAGAAATTAGAGATCTTGATTAGATTTTGACAGACATTTTGCCCAGGTGCAGTAAAATGTAATTTATATTGTGCATGATATTCTTATATTACGCAGCACCAAGTACCCAGCATACATTGGCCTGGCAAGGTTTAAATATCAAATTTATGGAGGTGTCCTTTTTTTTTTACTTATAGGGACTGTAGCTTATATTTTTTTCTTCATTCAATCTGTAAAACCCTTATCATACCTTATTTCAGATCTTTCTTCTTTTTTTTTTACTGTATGTCAAAGGCGACTTATACAGTAGCTTGGTGTTAGTAAAATGTCTGCTATCATGACATACATGCATTACATAGTTAGATAGTTGCAGAGGTTGAAAAAAGACACTGGTCCATTAAAGTGGTTGTCCGAGATATATTTTTATTTAAAATTTAAACACACAATGCACACATTAACTATTGAATAATATACTTACCTGTGCAATCTTGCTTCTGTTCTCCGTTCTGGCAGCTCTTTTCTTCCGATCACCTGTCTTCTGACGTCACGTTTTCTTCCTCCTCCACTGTCGTGTCGTATCCCGATCACATGGTCTCGCCCCAGCGAGACTTCGGATGGGATACGACACGTCACTGGAGACGTGTCGTTTCTGCGGGTGCCCGCCCAGCCTATGCAGCTTTTTTTCACTGTGAGCGCGCCTATGCGTGTTCACAGTGAAAAAAGTGAAGAGGGACGGCACCTGCGGACTAGAGAGGTACAGTGGCATCTGTACGTTTAGTTCTTACCCTATCAAAGCCTACACATAGTAGGCTTTGATAGGGGATCATACTTCACGATGCAGCACACGGGTCGCATGCAGCCCTTGAGCCTGTTATCTGCAGCCCGCGGGACACCGTACACTGTTTAACAACTGGTTCCCGACCGCTGGCTGTGTTTTTACGGCCAGCGGTCAGGGACGGGTCCTTAAAACCCGAGCTATAGACTTTCTACGGCTCGGGTTTTAACTTGCTGCCCGCGCGATCGGGCAGCTGAATGTCGGGTCTCCGGCTGTCAGTGACTGCCGGGGACCCTGAGGAGAAGATAGAAGCAGCTTTCGCTGCTTCTGTCTTCTCCGATGTCTTCTTACACAGCGTTCAATGAACGCTGTGTATAGGAATAGAGGCAGCGGCCGCGCCGCTGTCTCTATTCCTCCCGGTGATCATGTGACTGGTCACATGATCACCGGGTGCCGTTAGTGGCAGGCTGCTGCTGGGTCTTACTAGACCCAGCACAGCCCTATTAGTGACAATCGTCACTATGAGAGGGCTGATTTCCCCTGTAACTGGGGCTGCTGTGCAGCTCCAGCTCCAGTTACAGTGGAAAAATATGGTGTAAAAGAGAGAAAAAATATATAATGTTCCCCAAAGGTCTTTTTTGACCTTTGAGGGACAGACCACAGTAATAAAAAAATAATAAAGTACAAAAAAAAATTAAATAATAAATACACATAAAATACCCACCCCAAAAAAATACCGTTCCCCCCCGCCAATCATTGTTGTAACGCTAGCGCTGACCCAATTACCCTAATATAGACATGTAATATATTAAAATTTACGGTAGACAATGACGATCACAAATAAAAGGTCTATTTTAGGGTAAAACTATGTTATTACCCAAAAAAAAAATAGCTGAAACGTAAAAAAGCTTATTTTTTTACTATTATTTTCAAACTTTCTGAATAAAAATTCTAAAATGGCAAAAAAGGATGTGTATAAAAACGATAAAAAAAGAAACCTGCATTGTCTATGGAAAAAAACATCGCAAAAATCACGTCGTTAGCCCAACAAATAAAAAAGTTATAGCCATTTAACTAACACGTGCTAAAAATGGCTAAACGGTGTCTGGTCGTGAAGGCGCAAAATAGCCCGGTCCTGAACTGGATAAGATCTTCTGGGGTCCTGTATCTAAGCCTACATTGTTAGGCTTAGATACAGGGTCTAACAAACAGTGTCACACATGGAGCCTGTATCTAAGCCTAACACAATGTAGGCTTAGATACAGGACCCCAGATGACATTCTTTTTATTCCTGTATAAGGGTATGTTCACACGGCCTATTTACGGACGTAATTCAGGCGTATTAACCCCCGAATTACGTCCGAAATTACGGCTTGAAAGCGTTGGCAAACATCTGCCCATTGAAAGCAATGGGCTGACGTTTGTCTGTTCACACGAGGCGTATATTTACGCGTCGCTGTCAAAAGACGGCGCGTAAATAGACGCCCGCGCCAAAGAAGTGTCATGTCACTTCTTCAGGCATAAATGGAGCCGTTTTCCATGGACTCCATGGAGAACCAGCTCCAGTTACGTCCGTAATGGACGCGGTGTTCAAGGGCCTGCACATGCCGTTACGGCTGAAATGACGGGGCCGTTTTCTCCTGAAAGCAGCCCCGTAATTTTGGCCGTTACGGACGCTGCCGTGTGAACATACCCTAAGATTAGTGTTTTGGGGCCCTGTATCTAAGCCTAACATGTGGTATTCTTAGATACATGGCCCATGTGTGACACAGTCTGCTTGGGTAATGTATCTAAGGCTACCTTGTGGTAGGCTTAGATACATGGTCTAACAGTATCAGGGTATATGCACACGATAGCAGGCTTTTACATCTGAAAAGACAGACTGTTTTCAGGAGAAAACAGCTGCCTCGTTTCAGCCGTAAAAGCTCCTCCTCCTATTATGCGAGGCGTCTGTGACGCTAGTAAATCTTGAGCTGCTCTTCATTGACTTACGCGCATCCGTATGAACATGACACACGGAGCTGTCAAGTGCACCGTATTTGTGTGCGCAAAACGCACACGCTCGTGTAAATCTGCCCTTATGCATCAGTGTGCTTTTCGATTGTCATGTGTTATTCACGCACTCACAAAGCCAGCCCATTTTTTTCTTATTTTTTCCAACAAATTGCTGTGTAAATCACGCACCAAACACGTGTGCGGTGCGTGGTTTTCACGCATGCATTGACTTCAATGTGAGTGTAGGTGCATGATAACGCACCAATAGAGGACATGCAGTATGTTTCACGCAGCGGACTCTCGCTGCATGAAAAGTCACACGTGTCAACGGCCCAATTGAAATAAATGGGTCGCGTGTGTTGTGCGTTTTTTCAAAGCACAGCACACAGACTTGATTCACGCTAGTGTAAATCGTGCCTAAGGCCCCATTCACACCAGGGTGAATCACGTCCGTGTGCTGATTGTCTAAACCACGCACAGCACACACGACCCATTTATTTCAATGGGGCCGTTTTCACACAGTGAGAGTCCGCTGCGTGAAACATACTGCATGTCCTCTATTGCTGCGTTATCATGCACCTACACTCACATTAAAGTCAATGCGTGCGTGAAAACCACGCACCAAACAAGTGTGTTTGGTGCGTGGTTTATGCTGCAATTTGTTGCAACAAAAAAATGGCCTTTCTGAGTGCGTGAATAACGCATGCCACTTGCTAAGCACACTGATGCAGAACGCACACAAACTGACCCGATTCATACGCGTTTCTCACGGGCGTCAATCTTACACGCAAGTGTGCATGAGGCATAAGACGGGGCTGGACGAACACTAACCATCACTATGACCCTGGTACCCTCCGCCACCAGGGAAACTGGGAATAGCATACCTGGGTAACATCCAGTAGCTGACCATCACTAATACTGTGGTGGCCACAGCGATGGCTGTTATTATTAGGGCACGTTCAGACGTGGCAGAGTTTTTATGCTTCAAATGTTGTTGCAGATTTAGGGGAAAGTACGCAACGAATCTGCACCAATATTTGCAGTTTTGACAAGTAATTCAGACGTTGCAGAAAACAGCTGAATTGCCACATATTTCAGTTTTTGCATTGCAAAGGCTGAAATACTTTGTGCCATTCCACTTCTCCGCAACAGACAGTGCATGCTGCGGCTAGAAATTTCTGCACCGCTGCCTATCGTCCGCAGCGGAGTTTTCATAAATGTCTGAACTAACTTGCCTAAAAATGTGTAGAAGGCCTGATTCAGACGAACGTGGCGTTTTTGCGCAGGCAAAACACGCGGCATTTTGCCTGCGCAAAAGCCACTTACCTGCTCCGTGTGGCAGCATCATATGATGGGCGGCTGCGTGGTTTTTGCGCAGCCGCCATCATTATGACACGCCATTTGGATGTTTGTAAACAGAAAAGCACGTGGTGCTTTTCTGTTTACATTCATCCTTTAGACAGCTGTTGTGCAAAACAGACGCAAAAAACAACGCCAAAAAGGCTACGATAAACGCCGGAAAAAACATTGCAAAAAAAGGCGCAAGCAAAGAGGCAAAGAACGCCACGAGAAACGACAGGGAAAATGCCACGAAAGACGCAACGAAAAAAGCAGCAAAAAAACCTGCAAACAACGACGCGAAAAACGACGAAAAAAAGGCTACAATAAACACTGCGAAAAACATCGCGAAAAAAGCCGCAAACAAAGAGGCAAAGAACGCCGTGAAAAACAACAGGGAAAACGCCACGAAAGACGCAACGAAAAATGCAGCAAAAATAGCCGCAAACAACGGCGCAAAAAAAGAAACGATAAACGACGCGAAAAAGGCTACAATAAATGCACCGGAAAACACAGCGAAAAACATCGCAAAAAAAGACGCAAACAAACAAGCAAAAAACGGCAAGATAAACTAAGCTAAAAATGGCCCGAACAAAGCTGCAAACAAAAACGCAAACAAAGCCGCAAACCGCGCACAAAAAACGTCGGGAAAAACGACGCAAAAATCAACGTGCAGGGAGAGGTAAATCTGCCGCAAATTTCAAGACTGAATTTTGAGGAAGATATTCCTCCTGCAAAAAAAACTCTGTGTGAACATGGCCTTAGTGGAGAGAGACATGAGATAGAGGAGGGTGGACGAGGATGAGGGTGGACGAGGGTTAGGGTAGACACGAAGAGGTTTATAGACCTGAAAAGAGAAAGAAAACATAAATGTGAAAAACATAATGGGGGGAGAACATTTGCTCACCATCCTTCAAGAATGTCATTAAGGAGACAAGTCCAGTGAAGGAGGTCAGCGGGGAGGAGCAAGGACAGCTCACATGAACTCTTGGAAGCTACGTGCACGCTCATTGCAGCCTGCAATGACCGTGCACGGGAAAAAAGTTTCATCACAAGGAAAGATCAACAAACCAGACCTGAACTGCATGTAAACAGACTGTGCTAAATTCAAAGCAGAAATGGGCTAAGTAGAATTTTTTTTTAAAATAATGCTTTATTTAGGTTGTCTGTATAAGGGGTAATGTATGACACAGTTTTTGAAAAAATTTTGGTATCTCGGACAACCCCTTTAAGTTAATGTTTTGTCACTCAATTACACATCATTCATTGCCTTATTAATTGTAACCCTCAATGCCATTTGTCAGTAAATAATCTTCTAGCCTTTTTTTAAATGCTGACATCGTATCTGCCATCACTACCTCTTTGGGTAGGGCATTACATAGTTTGACTACTCTAACTGTAAAGAACCCTTTCCTATATTGATGCCTTAAACATCTTTCTTCCACATGCAATGAATGTCCCCTGGTCCTTTATAAAGTCCTTGGAAAGAACAGATTATGTGCCAGTTCTTTGTATCGACTTTGAATACTTGTTAATAAGATCACCTCTAAGACGTCTTTTTTTTAGAAGCTGAACAAACCCATTTTTTCTAGCCTTTCATTGTAAGGGACACTTCCCAACCCTTTTAAAAATCTAGTCGTCTGCCTTTGATCCCTCGCCATCTTTCTATTTCCTCTTTATAATTCGGAGCCCAAAACTGAATTCCTTTATTCATATTATTAATATCTATTTCTCTTGCTCAACTTTAACCTGTATGTATACTAATGTTTATGGTGAGGTAAACAATGATATGGTAAACATTGTTTATTACGCTATTAATAACTGTTCAGTGTATTGGGAACTTAAGTCGAAAGTTTAACTTGGTTGGTGTTAAAGTTTAATATGTGCTTATGGGATGTCACAATTTTATGTATTTTTGGAGATATAGAAAGTCCACTATTGAGTATGCTAGTGTTTATTATGTAGACCATACAAGATGCATAACATACAGATTCCTATGGTATACATCACTTGTAAAAACAAATATTGAGGGCAGTGCGCTTTTAATTTATAAAAAAAAAAAAAGACATAATCTGTTAAGAATTCGGACACAGGCCTGCCAGCAGGGTGGTCATAATGGGGAGCAGTGGGTACCACCATACCCGGATCTCTGTGACTAGGGGTCCAGAGAGTTCTCTCTTTTATAAGAGAAAATCAGTTCTTGTTGATGAACATTGATATCTCATGTTAATTCCATAATAAAACTATGCTGGACAGAATGAGCTCTGAATTAAAGAACCATTTAACTTTGCATACAATGGGGGAAATTTGCTAACTAGAATACTATCACAAATTGTGCAAAAAAATGTAGGTGCCCCATATTTATTATGTGTTTCCGAGACTTTTTTCCTCCATCTCAACAGTTTTGAACAGTGTAAGAAGAGCCCTGAAATTTACAAAACTTATTACAGACTTTTTTCCCTGCAAAATATTGGTTTAAATATTCGTTAGCTATCAGGTGACATGAGGAAATTAAATGTGACTAACATGTTTACCATGTTGCGTCAAATCTATCATACTATGGGCACCGTTTTGATCAATTTAATGCCATTTTTACCATTTCATAAATTGTATACAGCAACACGGGAAAACATTGGCAACAAGGTGGTGGGAAGCGGTGCAGGGGCTTCAAGTTGTGTGATTGAAACTTGTCATTTTACAATAACAAGTGATTCTATAGTGCTACATGGGGTTTTAACCCCTTCCCTCTTTAGCCACTTTTGACCTTCCTGACAGAGCCTCATTTTTCAAATCTGACATGTGTCACTTTATGTGGTAATAACTCCGGAATGCTTTCACCTATCCAAGCGATTCTGAGATTGTTTTCTCGTGACACATTGGACTTTATGTTACTGGCAAAATTTGCTCGATATGTTCAGTATTTAATTGTGAAAAACACCAAAATTTAGCGAAAAATTGCAAAAATTAGCATTTTTCTCAATTTAAATGTATCTGCTTGTAAGACAGGCAGTTATAATACACAAAATTGTTGCTAATTAACATCCCCCATATGTCTACTTTAGATTGGCATCGTTTTTTGAACATCCTTTTATTTTTCTATGACCTCACAAGGCTTAGAACATTAGCAGCAATTTCTCACATTTTCAAGAAAATTTCAAAAGGCTATTTTTACAGGGGCCAGTTCAGTTGTGAAGTGGTTTTGAGGGCCTTATATATTAGAAACCCCAAAAAAGTCACCCCATTTTAAAAACTTCACCCCTCAAAGTATTCAAAACAGCATTTAGAAAATGTCTTAACCCTTTAAACATTTCACAGGAATTAAAGCAAAGTAGAGGTGAAATTTACAAATTTCATATTTTTCTGCAGAAATACATTTTTAATACAATTTTTTTTATAACACAGAAGGTTTTACCAGAGAAATGCAACTCAATATTTGTTGCCCAGTTTTTGCAGTTTTAGGAAATATCCCACATGTGGCCGTAGCGTGCTACTGGACTGAAACACCGGCCTCAGAAGCAAAGGAGCACCTAGTGGATTTTGGGGCCTTATTTTTGTTAGAATATATTTTAGGCACCATGTCAGGTTTGAAGGGCTCTTGCGGTGCCAAAACAGTCAAAATCCCCCAAAAGTGACCCCATCTGGGAAACTAGACACCTCAAGGAAATTATCTAGGGGTGTAGTGAGCATTTTCACCGCACAGGTTTTTTACAGAAATTATTGGAAGTAGGCCGTGAAAATTAAAATCAACATTTCTTCAAAGAAAATGTAGGTTTAGCGATTTTTTTTCTCATTTCCACAAGGACTAAAGGAGAAAAAGCACTGCAAAATTTGTAAAGCAATTTCTCCCGAGTAAAACAATACCTCACATGTGGTAATAAACGGTTGTTTGGAGACACGGCGTGGCTGAGAAGGGAAAGAGCGCCATTTGGCTTTTGGAGTTCACATTTAGCAGGAATGGTTTGCGGAGGCCATGTCACATTTACAAAGCCCCTGAGGGGACAAAACAGTGAAAACCCCAAACAAGTGACCCCATTTTGGAAACTATACCCCTTGAGGAAATTATCTAGGGGTATAGTGAGCATTTTGACCCCACAGGTTTTTTGCAGAAATTTTTGCAAGTAGGCTGTGAAAATGAAAATCTACATTTTTTCAAATAAAATGTAGGTTTAGCTAATTTTTTTTCATTTCCACAAGGACTAAAGGAGAAAAATCACCATAAAATTTGTAAAGAAATTTCTCCCGAGTAAAACAGTACCCCACATGTGGTAATAAACGGCTGTTTGGACACACGGCGAGGCTGAGAAGGGAAAGAGCGCCATTTGGCTTTTGGAACTCAAATTTAGCAGGAATGGTTTGCGGAGGCCATGTTACATTTACAAAGCCCCTGAGGGGACAAAACAGTGGAAACCCCCCACAAGTGACCCCATTTTGGAAACAACACCCATTGAGGAAATTATCTAGGGGTATAGTGAGCGATTTGACACCACAGTTTTTTTGCAGAAATTATTGGAAGTAGGCCCTGAAAATAATAATCTACATTTTTTCAAAGAAAATGTAGGTTTAGCTAATTTTTTCTCATTTCCAGAAGGACTAAAGGAGAAAAAGCACCACAAAATTTGTAAAGCAATTTCTCCCGAGTAAAACAATACCCCACATGTGGTAATAAACGGCTGTTTGGACACACGGCAGGGCTTAGAAGGGAAAGAGCACTATTTGACTTTTTGAGATCACATTTAGCAGGAATGATTTGCGGAGGCCAGGTCACATTTGCAAAGCCCCTGAGGGGACAAAACAATGAAAACGCCCAAAAAGGGACTCCATTTAGGAAACTACACCTCTTGAAGAATGCATCTAGGGGTGTAGTGAGCATTTTGACCCCACAGATGTTTCATAGAATTTATTAGAATTAGGCAGTGAAAATAAAAACAGTCCTTTTTCTTCAATAAGACGTAGCTTTAGCGCAAATTTTTTCATTTTCTCAACAAATAAAGGAAAAAAAGAACCCAACATTTGTAAAGCTATTTCTCCCGAGTACGGTAATACCCCATATGTGGTCATAAACTGCTGTTTGGGCAAACGGCAGGGCTCAGAAGGGAAGGACCGCCATTTGGAGTGCAGATGTTGCTGGATTGGTTTCTGGGCACCTGTGGGCCCAAAACAGTGGAAACCCCCCAGAAGTGACCCCATTTTGTAAACTACACCCCTCAATGCATTTACCAAGGGGTGTAGTAAGCATTTTAACCCTGCAGGTGTTTTGTAGAAATTAGTGTGCGCTCAATGTTGCAGAGTGAAAATGGGATTTTTTTCCATAGATATGCCAATATGTGGTGCCCGGCTTGTGCCACCATAACAAGACAGCTCTCTAATTATTATGCGGTGTTTCCCGGTTTTAGAAACACCCTACATGTGGCCCTAATCTTTTGTCTGGACATATGACAGGGCTCAGAAGTGAAGAGTACCATGCGGAGTGGAGGCCTAATTTGGCGATTTACAAAGTATTGGTTCACAACTGCAGAGGCTCAGATGTGAAATAATAAAAATAAACCCCTGATAAGTGACCCCATTATGGAACTGCACCCCTCAAGGCATTTATTAAGGGGTGTAGTGAGCATTTTCACCCCACAGGTCTTTTCCATAAATGAATGCGCTGCGGATGGTGCAAATTAAAAATTTATATTTTTCCCTAGATATGCCATTCAGTGGCAAATATGTCATGCCCAGCTTATGACGCTGGAGACACACACCACAAAAATTGTTAAAAGGGTTCTCACGGGTATGACGGTGCCATATATGTTGAAGGAAACTGCTGTTTGGGCACGCTGTAGGGTTCAGGGCCGAGGGAGCACCATTTGGCTTTTGGAGAGCGGATTTTGCTTGGTACTATATTTGTTTGAGTATTGCTGGTGTTTTATAATGTGGGGGTACATGTAAGCGGGGCGGAGTATATAAGGGGCATAGTCAGGTGGTATAAAAAAATAAAAATAATCCATAGATGTGTGTTACGCTGTGAAGCAATCCTTTCTGCACAGGCCGGTGTCGCACTGATAAATGGTGTCATTTCTTATCCCCCTTTTGGTCCACACTCCGCGCCTTTGTAGTTTGGGGAATTTTGCTGGGAAAGTATTATCCTGGTATAATACGGGCACCGTCGCTTCCATCGGATATGATTGGGCCCTCCCTTCCTGGTTCCCTAATTTTAGGTCCTTGATAAATCGCCTCTTGAAACAGAAGAAATGTTCTCCTCGGGCACAACTGCATATTTTTTTATTTCCTGACTTATTGGAGCCATAACTAATTTTATTTTTCATAGACGTAGCGGTATGAGGGCTGGTTTGTTGCGGGACGAGCTATAGTTTTTATAGGTACCATTTTTGGATACGTGCGACTTTTTGATCACTTTTTATTGTAATATTTGTAGGGCAAAGTGACTAAAAAACAGAAACTCTGGTAACGTTTTTTACGGGTTTTTTTTACGCTGTTCACCGCGTGCAATAAATAATATAATATTTTGATACCTCCGGTCGTTACGGTCGTGGCGATACCAAATACATATGGTTTATTATTATTTTTCAATAATAAAGGACTTGATAAGAGTAAAAGGGGGATTGTGTGTTATTTGATTACTTGAAACTTTTATTGTTTTCAAACTTTTATTTTTTGCACTTTTTTTTACACTTTTTTATACTTTTTTTACACTTTTTCTCAAGTCCCACTAGGGGACTTGAAGGTCCAACGGTCAGATTTTTTTTTTTCTAATACATTGCACTACCTATGTAGTGCAATGTATTAGATCTGTCAGTCATTCACTGACAGCAAGCCGTTTAGGCTTCGCCTCCCGGCGGGGCCTAAATCGGCTTCCGTAATGGCAGAGCAGGAGACCATTGTGTCTCCTGTTGCCATAACAGCAGTCGCCAGTCCCGATTGCCTGTCAGGGCTGGCGATCTGCTTGTAACCGCTACGATGCAGCAATCGCTTTCGATTGCTGCATCGAAGGGGTTAATGGCAGGGATCGGAGCTAGCTCCGGTTCCTGCCGTTACAGGTGGATGTCAGCTGTACAGTACAGCTGACTTCCACCGCTGATGACGCCGGATCAGCTCCTGACCCGGCGCCATCTTGCCGGCAGCTACGGAAGCCGATCAGGCTCCGCCGCCGGGCGGATCTTGACCGGCTTCGGTGCTAGGCAGACCGGGAGGCCAGTATTAGGCCTCCGGTTGCCATTGCAGCCACCGGAACCCCGGCAATTTCATTACTGGGGTTCCGATGAGCTGCAAACACCTTAAGTGCAGCGATCGCGTTTGAGCGCTGCACTTAAGGGGTTAATGGCGGGGATCGAAGCTAATTTCGGTCCCCGCCGTTACAGTCGGATGTCAGCTGTAAGATACAGCTGAGATCCGGTGATGATGGGACCGGCTCAGCTTCTGAGCCGGTGCCAAACGTTTGACGTACATGTACGGCAAGATGCGGGAAGTCAGTACTTTCCATGACGTACATGTACGGCAAATGTCGGGAAGGGGTTAAATAAAACCAGTTTCTATATTTTGATTGCTGGCCTGACACAGATGTTTTAGCTTTATAGAGTGAATACAGTATCTGTAATGTATCAATGAGTGTCACGACGCGTGGTGTGGACCCACTGGGCCATACTGCGTAGCGGGATAGCAGCTGGCCAAACAGGTACAATGCAATGTCTATAGTCCAGAAAGGGTACCTGAGGCAATGTAGACAGTAGCGGTGGATTCAGGCTAAGATGAGGCTCCGACAGTAGACAGACACCTGGCGGGGAGCGACACAATAGATGCAGCGGAGGACACAACACGACTCCAACTCTTGATGGCACAGAGGCAAGGAAGCACAGGATACAGGATACAGGCAGCAGGAATGGGTAACACTGGGAACTGGAAAACACTAGGAGACCATTTGCAATGACAAACTTAGGTAACACAACAACACTCAGGCATGGATCAAGAGCGCAGAGCCCCTTTTATAGTCCAGCAGCATTCTGGGCTAATTGCAGATATTCTGCAACTGTGCGCGCACTGGCCCTTTAAGGCCGTGCACGCGCGGCAGTGTGCGCCCTGTGGGAAACAATGTCTGGACCAGGAAGTGAGTGCCGGCATTTCTCAGGAGGGTGATGCCGCCGGGAACTCACTCGTCCATGGCCGCGGCCGTCAGAGGGTAAGTCAGGACGACGATCCGCGGCCATAGACGTTACAATGAGCACTGAATGTGCTGCCTACCGCTTATCTATAAAAAGAAAGAAAACCTAGTTCAGGATGTAGACACAAGATACAAATACATTGTTGCTTTCTCTATGTTCTGATATCCATCTTGGCTCAGAAGTATTCAAGAGCATTTGCTTCTGAAGCATTCTTCAGACATGTTTGAAGTATACTTTCAAGATGGTTATTTGAATGGATCCCTGTTCAAAGCTTCATAAGTGTGTGTCTCTGCATGCACCTAGTTCAAAGGCTTCAAAAGTGGATTTCTCTGCTTGTTCCCAGTTCAAAAGTGGGCATTAATTATCATACTTACCTGACCTGAAGAGCAGTGCTGTATGTGGCACACTGTTTATTATCGGATATATTTCACCACATTAGAGGCAATGACTAAAATATATATATATATATATATATATACATAAATATATATATGTATGTATGTATGTATGTATGTATATATATATATATATATATAAATACACACACGTTAATGGAAACTGGCATTAGCATAGCTGTGTGTTATATTTGCACAACATTGTGATGTCAGAACAGTCCTAAATTCAGCACCAGAACCAAGGTAACAACATGAATGCAACACTAAAACAAAGTTCAGTACATATATACAGTAACAGAACCAAGCTAAGTGCATAAAAACAACACCAGAACAAAGCTCAGTAGATAAATACAAAACAAGAACCAAACTCCGTACATAAATACAACACCAGAACCAAGTGCAGTACATAAATACATTACTAGAACTAAGCTCAGTACATAAATACAGCACCAGAACAAAGCTCAGTACATAAATACATGACAAGAACCAATCTCAGCACATAAGTAAAGTACCAAAACCAAGCTCAGTACATACATACAGCACCAGAGCGAAGCTCAGTACGGAAATACAGCACCAGAACAAAGTTCAGTACATACATACAGGACAAACACCAAGCTTAGCACATACCAAGTACCAGAACCAAGCTCAGTACATACATACAGGACAAATACCAAGCTCAGTACATAAATACAGCACAAGAACCAAGCTCAGTACATATATACAGCTCCAGAACCCAGCTCAGCACATAAATACAGCACCAGAACCAAGTTCAGTATATAAATGCAACACGAGAACCAAGAGTAACGTCCAATGGGGTTGTGGATCCACTAGGCTACTCTGCCAAAACAAAGTTGTTGCTGGCCAGACAGGTGTAATACAGTCACTGGTCAATGGTACCGTGGTGGCAGCTTGACACAGTCAGATTGCAGGTAGCGGATACAAGCTGGTACCGGATTACTGGAAGCAGGTTGGTGCCAGATTACTGTAAGCAGGCTGGTGCCGGGTTACTGGAAGTGGGCTGGTGCCGGGTTACTGGAAGCAGCCACAGGATGCAGGGTACAGGATGCCGACTGGACACGGACACAGGACTCATTATACAGGATACAGGACTGCTCACGGACACAGGATACAGGACTCCGGATACAGGATATGGAACCTTTGCAGGCTAACACTGGGTTAGTACAATGTTGTTCAGGCACTAAGTAGTCCTGGGAAGCAGTAAAGGTGGTTGGGTAACTTTTGAATTTCGCGAACACTTGCCCTTTAAGTGGGGACCGGAGTGCGCGCGCACTAGGAATCCAGCGGCCACAAGCCGCAGATGACATCGACTGCCTCGTGGTACGAGAGCTGGCAGCGGAGACCGCTGTCAGTTGTGGGGCCCACCGCCGGCATTACAATCAGTACATAAATACAGCACCAGAACCAAGCCCAGTACATAAATACAGCACCAGAACAAAGCTCTGTACATAAATGCAGCACCAGAACAAAGCTCAGTACATATATACAGCACCAGAACAAAGCGCAATACATATATATATATCTAGTGCCAGAACTAAGACCAGTACATAAATACATCCCCAGAACCAGGCTCAGTACATAAATACAGCAGCAGAACCAAGCTAAATACGTATATACAACACCAGAACCAAGCTCAGTACATACATACAGCACCAGAACCAAGCTCAGCACCTAAATACAGCACCAGAACAAATTTCAATACATAAATACAGGACAAGCACCAAGCTCAGCACATAAATACAGCACAAGAACCAAGCTCACTACAAAGATACAGCACCAGAACCAAGCTCAGTACATAAATACAACACCAGAACAAAGCTCAGTGTAACTCCCAATGGGTTGTGGATTCACTGGGCCACACCGCCGCAACAAAATTGTTGCTTGCCAGACAGGTGTAATACGGTCACTGGTAGATGGTACCTTGGTGGCAGCCGCACACAGTCAGATTGCAGGTAGCGGATACAAGCTCATACCGTATTACTGGAAGCAGGTTGGTGCCAGATTACTGGAAGCAGACTTGTACCGGATTACTGGAAGCGGGCTGGTGCCGGGTTACTGGAAGCGGACTGGTGGCGGATTACTAGAAGCAGGCTGGTGCCGTATTACTGGAAGCAGCCACAGGATACAGGGTACAGGATACCGACTGGTCATGGACACAGGACTCCGGATACAGGATTGGTCTCGGACACAGGACTCATTATACAGGATACAGGACTGGTCATAGACACAGGATACTGGGTACAGGACTGGTGACGGACACAGGATACAGGATTGGTCACGGACACAGGACTCCGGATACAGGATACAGAATCTTTGCAGGCTAATACTTGGTTAATACAATGTTGCTCAGGCACTTGGGAGATGGTGAAGGTGCCATAAGTAGTCCTGGGAAGCAGCAAGGGTGGTTGGGTAACTTTTGAATTTCGCGAGCACTGGCCCTTTAAGAGGCGACCGAAGTCCGCGCGCACTAGGAATCCGGCGGCCGCAAGCTGCAGATGACATTGACTGCCTCGTGGAGGCAGTGGCCGCCAAGCAAGGTACAAGAGCTGGCAGCGGAGACCGCTGTCAGATGCGGGGCCCACCGCCGGCGTTACAATCAGTACATAAATACAACACCAAAACCAAGCCCAGTACATAAATACAGCACCAGAACCAAGCTCAGTACATAAATACATCCCCAGAACCAGGCTTGGTGCATAAATACAGCACCAGAACCAAGCTCAGTACATATATATATATATAGTGCCAGAACCAACCCCAGTACATAAATATAATTCCACACAGTCCTCCCCATAGAGAGTGCAACATAGTGCTTCCTGTAGATGGAGTCACACAGTGTTCCCTGTAGAAAGGGCCACACACAATGCCCCTCCATCCCCCATAGACAGTGCCACACAGCGCTTTCTGTAGATAATTCAACACAGTGCCCCCTGTATAAGATGCCACACACAGTGCCCCAGTATAAAGAGCCACACACTGCCCAATGTAGATGGTGCCATACACTGTGGTCCCTATGAATAGTGCCACACACAGTGCCCCCTGTAGATGGTGCCACACAGTGCCACCTGTATAAAGTGCCACAAACAGTGCCCCCTATATAAAGTTCTAGTGTCCCCTGTAGATAGTGCCACACGCAATGCCCCCTGTAGATGGTGTCACACACAAAGTCCCTTGTATACAGTGCAGCACACAGTGCCCGTTGTAGATAGTACCTCACAGACAGTGCCCACTAAAAAGAAAAACAACCACATACTCACCTGTCCCCGTTTCATGCAGTCCTCCAGTGATGCAGGTTTGGTCTCTTCTGACCAGGTCTGCTCCAACAGAATGATGCAGGCATCACGATGACATCATCTCGCCATCTGCACCACAGGCAAAGCACCGAATGGTGGGCCAGGAAATTAATCCTACACCTGGCTGATCTTTTTTCATAGCATTGGGGTGGACAGTAAGAACCCCTTACGCATATTCTGCAGCAGCTTAAGTGTAGAATAATGTGTTCCCTACTTTGCACTCTACTTTCACATCTCACACAGCTTCCCCTTTATTTACAGACTAATGTCTGCTGTAAACTGAAGCTTGCAGTCTGCAGATGGATTAATAGGGAATCTGCAGGGAAAATATTATATTAGGGAATTTATATTTTTGCAATTTCCTAATATATAAATGTACTGTAATTACAGAAAATAACCAATGGTAACATTGTGGACCAATATTACTACTGTATACCAAAAGTGTAACTTAAAGCTCCAGGGCCCCCACCTACTATTTGCCATTTATAATACTGATCTCTTCTATGTGGCAGAGAGGCAGTGGAACTAGGGCCCACGAGTGACTTCAGCCTTTATATCTTCTATCGTTATGGTCCTGCTGTATACTATTAGGATTATCTGAGGTTTTCTGTTTATTCTATGCTTTCCAAATGTAACTTTTTTTTTTTTTTAATTCTCTTTTTATCATGATATAGACCCCCAAATTGGAAGAGCAGAAAAGTAGCAGCCAGAAAAATAAGGTAGGTGGTGGATAATGAGTAAAGAGCTAACACTGTTTACTGGGTTTTTTAAATTTTGTATTGAAAGCCTGAGCAGTGCTTTCTCTCACCCAAGTGCATAAAAAGTGCAGGAGTGCTACACAAAAAGTGCACAAGGATGCGGTCTATCGCAGCCCTTCTCTTAGAAGGGAGAGGCCTTGCATAACCATTCCCCGACCCTCCAAACCATAGGCCTAGAGGATCGAGGATCGATGATCCCCCCTCGCCGAAGTTGGGGAGACCCAAACACACTCATAGGCTTCTACCTGGGCTGCCACTCCAGTGTCCACCTAGGAGCCTGCATCAAGGTTGCACCTACCCTCCGAAGATGGGAGGCTGGGTTGCAGGGGAAAAATGTAACCAGATGGCCACACATTTTTCCCCTAGACCTCAGGAGGGTCCCAAAAAGGCACCGCATCCCGAAAATCCTTGTGACAAAACATGACAAAACACAGAGTGAAAAACTAAATTAAATAAGTGGATGTGTGTTGTGATACAGTCTGGACATCCGCCAGGTATAAAAAAAATCCTCATCTCCCAGCCAGAATGCTGGGAGAAAAAAGGTGTGTGCTCATATAGTGTGAAAGGGAGTGCGTGCAAATGTGCCTTCACTCAGTGGGATCCCACCCCCAGTGAGTTAAGGCACCCCAGGGTCACCAGCCCTGGGGCACATAGCAACTCGGGCTTCCAAACTACCTGACCTCGATTTGGCGGTTGTCTGGTCACCTACAAATGGTACCTTTAAACCAAATGCGTACACCAGAGCGATAACCGTTGTGGTTCCCTGCCCTCACCTCAGCGTTCTGTCATCCCTCTACAATGGCCATCTTCCACTGACAGGGAAGATTCCTAACCTCAGCTTGAGCAGGTACTACACTTGATCTTAGCCAAAAGGCAGAGAAGCGATAACACTGCTTACTGGTATCCATGTTACTCATTCAACTCTGATATAATCTGGTGTTGGGACCTTCATTTCCATTTTCCTTGGTCTTTTGGATGCCAGCATTATACTCTGGGTTTGATTTAAAGGGAGTCTGTCACTAGAAATGTACCTATCAAACAAAAGGCTAATATAGAGTATACTAACCTGAATCTAACGTTTATTACCTTTTTCACATGGGTGCCTCCTTTGCAGAGAAAATAGTTTTATTCCGTATATGCAAATTAGCATTTTGGAGCATCGAGGGCTCCAAAATGCAGGGTCAGGTGTGAACTCGCCCATTACACATCCTGGCCCCGTCAATCAATGAAAGAAGGGAGGGAGGTGGATTTAGACATGTAATGCCCATGGTGACATTACATCTAGTTGCAATGATAGGCCACTACAGTCATTTTATGCTGAAAAATGTTAGATCAGTGGGGTCTGACCATTGGGATCCAACTGATTGCAATGGGACCCCATTGATCTAACATTCATCACCTATCCAACGGATAGGTGATAAATATTTGTGGCTAGAATACCTTTTAAGGCAAAGATCACACATGCACTTTTTAGAGCCAAAGCCAGAAGAGGATCCAAAAGATAGAAAATGTATAATGCATCTCCTTTCTTTTGTGCTAATTTCTGTGTTTGGCTGAAAGAACAGCGCATATGTGTTTGATCCTGGCCTAAAGCTAATTATAAACATAGTGTTTAGGTGCCTGTTTCCGCTCCATTTTTAGCGTTGTGTCTCTGGCGCTTTTTTGGCCAACACCGCTGCAACCAAATGTTTACCGTTAGTCAAAAGGAAAATATGAATATCTCTACACATAATGGCCCACACATATTAGGCTGGGTTCCCACGACCTATTTTCAGACGTAAACGTGGCGTATTATGCCTCGTTTTACGTCTGAAAATAGGGCTACAATACGTCGGCAAACATCTGCCCATTCATTTGAATGGGTTTGCCGACGTACTGTGCAGACAACCTGTCATTTACGCGTCGTCGTTT